>NW_028234341.1:21002-153042 GCF_057382095.1 Aulonocara sp. 'chitande type north' Nkhata Bay | reverse complement strand
AGAAGCCACGAAGGCCCCAATATGCAAATTTGAATGCCTCAGGACACTTATTTGATTGGCTGGGAAACTGTGCAGGCCCTGATTTGAAAATTTGAATGTCTCAGTCCTCACAGAGGATTGGCTGCCTGGGGACCTGGCAGAAATACATAGAAATACTATTATTAAGCATAAATACTACATTTAGTAGAAATACTATGTTTTAGCACAAATATTATAAAAAGAAGAAAAACTATAATTTAGCAGAAATACTATATTAAGCATAAATCCTATAAAAAGCAGAAATACTATAATTTACAACAAATAGTATAAAAAGCAGAAATACTATAATTTAGCAGAAATACTATGTTAGGCACAAATCCTATAAAAAGCAGAAATACTATAATTTAGCAGAAATACTATGTTAGGCACAAATCCTATAAAAAGCAGAAATACTATAATTTAGCAGAAATACTATATTAGGCATAAATCCTATGAAAAGCAGAAATAGTATGATTTAGCAGAAATACTGTATTTAGCACAAGTACCGAAAAGTACCAGAAATACTATGATTTAGCAGAATAGTAATAACTTATTGAAACACAAATGCACAGAGGGACACACAAACACAGGCTCTAATCCAGTCAACCAGTCTAACTATGTTCAATTTAAATCCTACAATGACATGCTGTCAAATAAGGGCAGGGTCCTCTCTCTCCCACTAAACAAACACACACACACACACACACACACACACACACACACACACACAGGAAGAGAGAAGTAAGTTTCTAGGTCAGCCTGGGAGCTGTTGAATTTGAATCCACCAATCAGAGAGGCTGTTTACGTTTTCCCGCCAAAACAGGTGCATCTTTTTACACACGCAGCACAGAGACATAGACCTGCTTCTTTCAGTTTATTTCACATAGTGAGGATTCCCCTCAAACAAATGACCATAATTTCCTAACCATAGGGGCTAGAGCGGTCATTCTTACACCGTTTTGTTCAGAAGAGATGGGGGAATCTTCAAGTGTTGACAATTTATCATTAAAATATGAATTTTTAGAGATATATGACATGGATGACTTGTTGACTTAGAAGCCATGAATTCCCCAATATGCAAATTTGAATACCTGGAGCCCACATACATGATTGGCTGGCTGGGAAGCTGTGCAGGCCCTGATTTGTGGATTTGAATTCCTCAGCCCTCAGATATGATTGGCTGGCTTAGAAGCCATGAAGGCCCCAATATGCAAATTTGAATGCCTCAGGACACATATATGATTGGCTGGGAAGCCGTGCAGGCCCTGATTTGAAAATTTGAATTTCTCAGTCCTCACAGAGGATTGGCTGCCTGGGGACCTGGCAGAAATATATAGAAATACTATGATTAAGCATAAATACTACATTTAGTAGAAATACTATGTTTTAGCACAAATACTATAAAAAGCAGAAATAGGATGATTAAGCATAAACACTACATTTAGTAGAAATACTATGTTTGAGCAAAAATCCTATAAAAAGCAGAAATACTATATTAGGCACAAATCCCATAAAAAGCAGAAATAGTATGATTAAGCATAAATACTACATTTAGTAGAAATACTATGTTCTAGCACAAATAGTATAAAAAGCAGAAATATTGTAATTTAGCAGAAATACTATATTAGGCACAAATCTTATAAAATAGCAGAAATAGTATTATTTAGCACAATAGTAATAAGTTAAACAGAAAAATTGGAAAAGCAAAATGGACAGCTGAAAAAATGCTGAACATGCTGAGGGTCCCTCAAATATACTTGTTAAATGAAAAAATCAGCAAAAAAATGCACAGGGAGAGAGAAGTAAGTTTCTAGGTCAGCCTGGGAGCTGCTGAATTTGAATCCACCAATCAGAGAGCCTGTGTACTTTTTCCCGCCAAAACATGTGCCTCTTTTTACACACGCAGCACAGAGAGGCACAGGATTATTGCAGCCTATTTCTCATAGTGAGGACTCCCCTCAAACAAATGACCATAATTTCCAAACCGTAGGGGCTAGAGCGGTCATTCTTACACCGTTTTGTTCAGAAGAGATGGGGGAATCTTCCAGTGTTAACAATTTATCATTAAAATATGAATTTTTAGAGATATATGACACGGGTGACTTGTTGACTTAGAAGCCACGAATTCCCCAATATGCAAATTTGAATGCCTGGAGCCCACATACATGATTGGCTGGCTGGGAAGCTGTGCAGGCCCTGATTTGTGGATTTGAATTCCTCAGCCCTCAGATATGATTGGCTGGCTTAGAAGCCATGAAGTCCCCAATATGCAAATTTGAATGCCTCAGGACACTTATATGATTGGCTGGGAAACCGTGCAGGACCTGATTTGAAAATTTGAATGTCTAAGTCCTCACAGAGGATTGGCTGCCTGGGGACCTGGCAGAAATATATAGAAATACTATGATTAAGCATAAATACTACATTTAGTAGAAATACTATGTTTTAGCACAAATCCTATAAAAAGCAGAAATACTATAATTTAGCAGAAATACTATATTAAGCACAAATCCTATAAAAAGCAGAAATAGTATGATTAAGCATAAATACTACATTTAGTAGAAATACTATGTTTTAGCACAAATCCTATGAAAAGCAGAAATACTATAATTTAGCAGAAATACCATATTAAGCACAAATCCTATTAAAAGCAGAAATACTATATTAAGCACAAATCTTATAAAATAGCAGAAACAGTATGATTTAGCACAATAGTAATAAGTTAAACAGAAAAATTGGAAAAGCAAAATGGACAGCTGAAAAAATGCTGAACATGCTGAGGGTCCCTCAAATATACTTGTTAAATGAAAAAAATCAGCAAAAAAATGCACAGGGAGAGAGAAGTAAGTTTCTAGGTCAGCCTGGGAGCTGCTGAATTTGAATCCACCAATCAGAGAGCCTGTGTACTTTTTCCCGCCAAAACATGTGCCTCTTTTTACACACGCAGCAGAGAGAGGCACAGGATTATTGCAGCCTATTTCTCATAGTGAGGACTCCCCTCAAACAAATGACCATAATTTCCTAACCGTAGGGGCTAGAGCGGTCATTCTTACACCGTTTTGTTCAGAAGAGATGGGGGAATCTTCCAGTGTTAACAATTTATCATTAAAATGTGAATTTTTAGAGATATACGACATGGATGACTTGTTGACTTAGAAGCCACGAATTCCCCCAATATGCAAATTTGAATGCCTGAGGCCACATATATGATTGGCTGGCTGGGAAGCCGTGCAGGCCCTGATTTGTGGATTTGAATTCCTCAGCCCTCAGATATGATTGGCTGGCTTAGAAGCCATGAAGGCCCCAATATGCAAATTTGAATGCCTCAGGACACATATATGATTGGCTGGGAAACCGTGCAGGCCCTGAGTTGAAAATTTGAATGTCTAAGTCCTCACAGAGGATTGGCTGCCTGGGGACCTGGCAGAAATATATAGAAATACTATGATTAAGCATAAATACTACATTTAGTAGAAATACTATGTTTTAGCACAAATACTATAAAAAGCAGAAATACTATAATTTAGCAGAAATACTATATTAAGCACAAATCCTATAATAAGCAGAAATACTATATTAGGCACAAATCCTATAAAAAGCAGAAATAGTATGATTAAGCATAAATACTACATTTAGTAGAAATACTATGTTTTAGCACAAATAGTATAAAAAGCAGAAATATTATAATTTAGCACAAATAGTATAAAAAGCAGAAATATTATAATTTAGCACAAATAGTATAAAAAGCAGAAATACTACATTTAGTAGAAATACTATGTTTTAGCACAAATACTATAAAAAGCAGAAATACTATAATTTAGTAGAAATACTATATTAAGCACAAATCCTATAAAAAGCAGAAATACTATATTAGGCACAAATCCTATAAAAAGCAGAAATACTATATTAGGCACAAATCCTATAAAAAGCAGAAATACTATGTTAGGCACAAATCCTATAAAAAGCAGAAATACTATATTTAGCAGAAATACTATATTAGGCACAAATCCTATGAAAAGCAGAAATAGTATGATTTAGCAGAATAGTAATAACTTACAAAATTACAAATATGGAGGCATATTGGAACACAAATGCACAGAGGGACACACAAACACAGGCTCTAATCCAGTCAACCAGTCTAACTATATTCAATTTAAATCCTACAATGACATGCTGCCAAATAAGGGCAGGGTCCTCTCTCTCCCACTAAACACACACACACACACACACACACACACACACACACACACACACAGACACAGAGGGAGAGAGCTGCCGAATTTAAATCCACCAATCAGAGTGGCTGTTTACGTTTTCCCGCCAAAACAGGTGCATCTTTTTACACACGCAGGACAGAGAGGCACAGGATTATTGCAGCCTATTTCTCATAGTGAGGACTCCCCTCAAACAAATGACCATAATTTCCTAACCGTAGGGGCTAGAGCGGTCATTCTTACACCGTTTTGTTCAGAAGAGATGGGGGAATCTTCCAGTGTTAACAATTTATCATTAAAATATGAATTATTAAAGATATTAGACTTCTAATGCACCATAACTGAGCAGAGCGAAGCAAAAACTGCCTTGACTTGCCCTCAAACAACGCTTTCTAACTCTAAATCTATTTGGAGTATCGATATCATTCTTTCACCGTAAGAGACAGCAGGCTTTGGTGAACAGTCATAGAAATTTTCAGGTCTCTGTGGAAATCCAACAAAAAGTTATGACGAGAGAAAAAAGTGGTTCATTTCCACAGTTTGTAATCTGAAGAAATCTGAGCGAAGGACAAATTTCCTACCCTCAAACAAGTCCAACTCATTTCAGAATGGTAATAGGTGAGAAAGAAATTCTTGAATTGTGAGCGTCAGGAGTGTCTGAAGATATACGGGGACAAGCCTCATGTCTTAACTTTGCTTCGTTAAGGAGATATGACGATTCGAATATGCCTCTCATTACAGAAATGCAGCGATGATTTTGAACAAGCTCTCCATTGACTTTATATGGAGAGTTTTCTGACCTTGTGTTAGTCTGAGGAGATTTGCCAAAATTCTATAAATCCCACAACAATGATGGTGACATTTTCTGAAAGCCAGCAAAAATACCTACGTTTTGATGTATAATTTGTGGAAGTTGAGTGAAAATTGAGCAAGTAGCAGGAAGTTGTTCGGACATGAAGTGAAAATTGCAAAACCTTCAGTGGCACACTGGAAGCCAAGAGCATAGCAACCATAACAACGCATGTATTTTGTGAAAAATCACAATTTTGCAACTCAAAACTTTAAGAGGCATAAAAGTAAAACAGTAAAAGATTTGAAAAAGCTGAATCATACCTGAATAGCCCAATAATTTGTGAACATTTTAAAATTTGAATGGTTGTTCTAGGTGAAAGTATGAGGAAGTAGTTAAGTTTCAAAAACAAGCAAAATTTAGCAGAATTGCAGAAGTTTCCCATTCATTTCAATGGGACAAATTAAAGGAAAAAAGCTTAATATTTTAAAAAGTATAATAGTTAAAAATAGCAAAAATCGTAGCAGGAATTAGCAAAAATAGCAGAATAGTTTAAAATTTGAACGGTGAAAATCGGCTGAAAATTGTGGAAGTAGTTTAACGGCGAAAAGTGTACGGAAGCAACTAGAATAATAATAACTAGAAAAATTTGCATTTCCTGCGAAAATGCAGTGTGGATGCTTAAAGCTGAAGCTGTATGCAAAAAGTAGCTGAAAAAGCTGAAAAGTTGCAGAAATTGTAAAAACTTTGCAGAAGCAAAAGAAGTTTGCTAAAATGGAATAACTTAGCAGAACTGCAATATCTTAGAGGAAACATAATACTTGGCAGAAATAGCATAGCAGAATTTAGCAGAAATATTGTAACTTACCAGAAACATGATAACTTCTCAAAAATACAAGAATTTAGGAGAAATAGTATAAGATAACAGAAAGAATATATTTAGCCAAAAATACTTAAACATTACAGAAACACTATGATTTAGAAAAATAGTACAACAGAGCAGAAATATTGTGATTTACCAGAGACACTGTGATGAACTATGAATATTGTAATTTTAAATTGAGACTATGTTTTAGCACAAATATTATAATTTGGCAGAAATACTATAATTTAGCAGAAATACTATATTAAGCACAAATCCTATAAAAAGCAGAAATGGTATGATTAAGCACAAATACTACATTTAGTAGAAATACTTTGTTTTAGCACAAATCCCATAAAAAGCAGAAATACTGTACTATGATTTAGTAGAAAAACTATAATTAATCAGAAATACTAAATTTAGCAGAAATACTATATTAAGCACAAATACTATGAAAAGCAGAAATAGTATGATTAAGCATAAATACTACATTTAGCAGAAATACTATATTAAGCACAAATCCTATAAAAGCAGAAATAGTATATTAAGCACAAATCTTCTAAAATAGCAGAAATAGTATGATTTAGCACAATAGTAATAAGTTAAACAGAAAAATTGGAAAAGCAAAATGGACAGCTGAAAAAATGCTGAACATGCTGAGGGTCCCTCAAATATACTTGTTAAATGACAAAAATCTGCAAAAAAAATTATTACAGCCACACAATCACAAATATGTACACATGAGGAAACACACATGCACAGAGAGACCCATACACAAGATCCAATTCAGTCAACCAGTCTAAATATATTGAATTTAAATCTTAGAATGAGATCATCCCATTAAAAGCCTCTCTCTCTCTCTCTCTCTCTCTCTCTCTCTCACACACACACACACACACACACACACACACACACACACACACACAGGGAGAGAGAAGTAAGTTTCTAGGTCAGCCTGGGAGCTGGTGAATTTGAATCAACCAATCAGAGAGGCTGTGCACTTTTCCCCACCAAAACAGGTGCATCTGTTTACACACGCAGCAGCACAGAGAGACACAGGATTTTTGCAGTCTATTTCTCATAGTGACGACTCCCCTCAAACAAATGACCGTAATTTCCTAACCGTAGGGGCTAGAACGGTCATTCTTACACCGTTTTGTTCAGAAGAGATGGGGGAATCTTCAAGTGTTGACAATTTAATATTAAAATATGAATTTTTAGAGATATATGACATGGATGACTTGTTGACTTAGAAGCCACGAATTCCCCAATATGCAAATTTGAATGCCTGAGACCACATATGTGATTGGCTGGCTGGGAAGCCGTGCAGGCCCTGATTTGTGGATTTGAATTCCTCAGCCCTCAGATATGATTGGCTGGCTTAGAAGCCATGAAGGCCCCAATATGCAAATTTGAATGCCTCAGGACACTTATTTGATTGGCTGGGAAACTGTGCAGGCCCTGATTTGAAAATTTGAATGTCTCAGTCCTCACAGAGGATTGGCTGCCTGGGGACCTGGCAGAAATATATAGAAATACTATTATTAAGCATAAATACTACATTTAGTACAAATACTATGTTTTAGCACAAATATTATAAAAAGAAGAAAAACTATAATTTAGCAGAAATACTATATTAAGCACAAATCCTATAAAAAGCAGAAATACTATAATTTAGAACAAATAGTATAAAAAGCAGAAATACTATAATTTAGCAGAAATACTATGTTAGGCACAAATCCTATAAAAAGCAGAAATACTATAATTTAGCAGAAATACTATGTTAGGCACAAATCCTATAAAAAGCAGAAATACTATAATTTAGCAGAAATACTATATTAGGCATAAATCCTATGAAAAGCAGAAATAGTATGATTTAGCAGAAATACTGTATTTAGCACAAGTACCGAAAAGTACCAGAAATACTATGATTTAGCAGAATAGTAATAACTTATTGAAACACAAATGCACAGAGGGACACACAAACACAGGCTCTAATCCAGTCAACCAGTCTAACTATGTTCAATTTAAATCCTACAATGACATGCTGTCAAATAAGGGCAGGGTCCTCTCTCTCCCACTAAACACACACACACACACACACACACACACACACACACACACACACACACACACACACACACACACACAGGGAGAGAGAAGTAAGTTTCTAGGTCAGCCTGGGTGCTGCTGAATTTGAATCCACCAATCAGAGAGGCTGTTTACGTTTTCCCGCCAAAACAGGTGCATCTTTTTACACACGCAGCACAGAGACATAGACCTGCTTCTTTCAGTTTATTTCACATAGTGAGGATTCCCCTCAAACAAATGACCATAATTTCCTAACCATAGGGGCTAGAGCGGTCATTCTTACACCGTTTTGTTCAGAAGAGATGGGGGAATCTTCAAGTGTTGACAATTTATCATTAAAATATGAATTTTTAGAGATATATGACATGGATGACTTGTTGACTTAGAAGCCACGAATTCCCCAATATGCAAATTTGAATACCTGGAGCCCACATACATGATTGGCTGGCTGGGAAGCTGTGCAGGCCCTGATTTATGGATTCCTCAGCCCTCAGATATGATTGGCTGGCTTAGAAGCCATGAAGGCCCCAATATGCAAATTTGAATGCCTCAGGACACATATATGATTGGCTGGGAAGCCGTGCAGGCCCTGATTTGAAAATTTGAATTTCTCAGTCCTCACAGAGGATTGGCTGCCTGGGGACCTGGCAGAAATATATAGAAATACTATGATTAAGCATAAATACTACATTTAGTAGAAATACTATGTTTTAGCACAAATACTATAAAAAGCAGAAATACTATAATTTAGCAGAAATACTATATTAAGCACAAATCCTATAAAAAGCAGAAATAGGATGATTAAGCATAAACACTACATTTAGTAGAAATACTATGTTTGAGCAAAAATCCTATAAAAAGCAGAAATACTATATTAGGCACAAATCCCATAAAAAGCAGAAATAGTATGATTAAGCATAAATACTACATTTAGTAGAAATACTATGTTTTAGCACAAATAGTATAAAAAGCAGAAATATTGTAATTTAGCAGAAATACTATATTAAGCACAAATCCTATAAAAGCAGAAATAGTATATTAAGCACAAATCTTATAAAATAGCAGAAATAGTATTATTTAGCACAATAGTAATAAGTTAAACAGAAAAATTGGAAAAGCAAAATGGACAGCTGAAAAAATGCTGAACATGCTGAGGGTCCCTCAAATATACTTGTTAAATGAAAAAATCAGCAAAAAAATGCACAGGGAGAGAGAAGTAAGTTTCTAGGTCAGCCTGGGAGCTGCTGAATTTGAATCCACCAATCAGAGAGCCTGTGTACTTTTTCCCGCCAAAACATGTGCCTCTTTTTACACACGCAGCACAGAGAGGCACAGGATTATTGCAGCCTATTTCTCATAGTGAGGACTCCCCTCAAACAAATGACCATAATTTCCAAACCGTAGGGGCTAGAGCGGTCATTCTTACACCGTTTTGTTCAGAAGAGATGGGGGAATCTTCCAGTGTTTACAATTTATCATTAAAATATGAATTATTAAAGATATTTGACTTGTAATGCACCATAACTGAGTAGAGCGAAGCAAAAACTGCCTTGACTTACCCTCAAACAACGCTTTCTAACTCGAAATCTATTTGGAGTATCGATATCATTCTTTCACCGTAAGAGACAGCAGGCTTTGGTGAACAATCATTGAAATTTTCAGGTCTCTGTGGAAATCCAACAAAAAGTTATGACGAGAGAAAAAAGTGGTTCATTTCCACAGTTTGAAATCTGAAGAAATCTGAGCGAAGGACGAATTTCCTACCCTCAAACAAGTCCAACTCATTTCAGAACGGTAATAGGTGAGAAAGAAATTCTTGAATTGTGAGCGTCAGGGGTGTCTGAAGATATTCGGGGACAAGCCTCATGTCTTAACTTTGCTTCGTTAAGGAGATATGACGATTCGAATATGCCTCTCATTACAGAAATCCAGCGGTGATTTTGAACAAGCTCTCCATTGACTTTATATGGAGAGTTTTCTGACCTTGTGTTAGTCTGAGGAGATTTGCAAAAATTCTATAAATCCCACAACAATGATGGTGACATTTTCTGAAAGCCAGCAAAAATACCTACGTTTTGATGTATAATTTGTGGAAGTTGAGTGAAAATTGAGCAAGTAGCAGGAAGTTGTTCGGACATGAAGTGAAAATTGCAAAACCTTCAGTGGCACACTGGAAGCCAAGAGCATAGCAACCATAACAACACATGTATTTTGTGAAAAATCACAATTTTGCAACTCAAAACTTTAAGAGGCATAAAAGTAAAACAGTAAAAGATTTGAAAAAGCTGAATCATACCTGAATAGCCCAATAATTTGTGAACATTTTAAAGTTTGAATGGTTGTTCTAGGTGAAAATATGAGGAAGTAGTTAAGTTTCAAAAACAAGCAAATTTTAGCAGAATTGCTGAAGTTTCCCATTCATTTCAATGGGACAAATTAAAGGAAAAAAGCTTAATATTTTAAAAAGTATAATAGTTAAAAATAGCAAAAATCATAGCAGGAATTAGCAAAAATAGCAGAATAGTTTAAAATTTGAACGGTGAAAATCGGCTGAAAATTGTGGAAGTAGTTTAACGGCGAAAAGTGTACGGAAGCAACTAGAATAATAACTAGAAAAATTTGCATTTCCTGCGAAAATGCAGTGTGGATGCTTTAAAGCTGAAGCTGCATGCAAAAAGTAGCTGAAAAAGCTGAAAAGTTGCAGAAATTGTAAAGCTGAAGCTGTCTGCTGAAGATAGTTGAAAATAGCTGAAGAAGCTGAAGAAATCAAAGCTAGTTTTTAAAAAGTTGTTGAAATTTTAATAACTTTGCAGAACAACATCAAGTTAACAAAAATGCAATAACTTAGCAGAAATGCAATAACTTAGAAGAAACATAACAATTCAGCAGAAATGTTGTAATTTACCAGAAGCTACAACTTAGCAGAAATGTAATAATTTAGAATAACATAACTTAGCAGAAATGATATAATTTAGTAGAAAATTAATAACTTGGCAGAAATATTACAACTTATCAGAACTGCTATAATTTTGCAGAAATGTAATTATTAGGAAAAAACTGTAAACAGATAAAAGCTAAAAATGATGAAGTAACCTCAAAGTTACTTGTTTAACTGTGAAAAATGACCAGAAACATTAGAAAAGGAAGAAAACCAATTCAATTAAATTTATATAGCGCCAATTCACAACAAAAGTCGCCTTAAGGCGCTTCATAGATACAGAGAAAAACCCAACAATCATATGACCCCCTATGAGCAAGCACTTTGGCGACAGTGGGAAGGAAAAACTCCCTTTTAACAGGAAGAAACCTCCAGCAGAACCAGGCTCAGGGAGGGGCGGCCATCTGCTGCGACCGGTTGGGGTGAGAGAAGGAAGACAGGATTACCAGCCAGCAGATAAACTGATGTGAAACAAAACCAAAGTAAAATTGCAGAATTTACACAGTTGGTGAAATGTAAAAATGGCAACAAAAAAACCCCAAACAAACAAACAAACAAAAAAACAAAAACAAACAACATTTAGTTAATAAATGCACAAGATGATTTGATGATAAATATGGTACCAATCTACAAAATACTGTCGAAATGAAGTCCACATTGTGATATATTTCAGGTGTGGAGAGTCACACAGCCAAACAATCGATGTGCATATTTAAAGAATCAAATAAAGAACATTGTTGTGGAATAAATTACAGTGAATAATAATCACTGCCCTGCATTAGAGAGTGACTTATGATGAGGTATTAATTGGCTTAACTTTACCTCTAACAGCTTTTCACATAGTGCTGTGACCAGGGTGAAATCCATCATAAAGTAACTGTAAACAGTAGAACCATTAGCATGAATGTTATGGTTCTACTCTGATCAAAACTCAAGTCAGCTGTGTGACCTGATATAAAATGATAAAGAGGAACACATATAAATGACCTTTATGAACTTTTCAAAATGACTTTATATGTCTGACCCATTATCTATATATATTAGAGCAGATGTGGAAAACCACTGTTAGACCTACTCTATACTAACACAAACACAGTCACAAATTCATTGCTAGTGTGACATGTGGTCCTTTTTGCCTTTGACCAATGATATGCTGGTTACTTGGACCAGTTTAGTATTTGCTGTCACAGAGGAATGTTAACCATAAATCCAAAAGACAAAACTGAAAAAATATGTTAATTGCAAACATGTTTTTGCTTAGTAAAAGGATTGAAATTACATGGAAACTATCACCTTAAAGCCTCATTGTAAATATCATCACAAACAGATGTTTTCCACGCGGTTAACAAAGCTCCACCACATCCAATCACTGCATATAAATCTAAAAGAAAACAACAACAAATAAAATGTAATTAACACAAGTGAAGTCTAAGGAGCTTGGAAAGAAAAGCGTCTGGACTTCTTTGAGTTTCTTGAAGACGTTTCACCTCTCATCCGAGAAGCTTCTTCAGTTCTAAGGGTCAATGGTGGAGAGTCCCAGATTTAAACCCAATGTGAGTTTCTCCACAAACAGGGACAAAGAACCCCCTGATGATCCTCTACCTAATCACATGAGCCAAGGTGTGAAAGTGGGTGTGGGTCCCAATCAGCCAGGGTTTTGGGTGAGCTCATTGTGAAACCTGGCCCCACCCTATCATGTGATTTCCTGAGGTCAGGAAATCACCCACGCCCACTCCCAGGATGTGAGTGGACGTTACAGTGTCTGGGGAGGGAACTCAAAACTGGATTATAGATGGCAGACAGTTGGTGTTGTAAACCACCGCCTCTGTTCAAAGATGGTCGCTCACAGTGGACGTAAATGGCTTCTTTCACTCCTCCATCTATCCAAAATGTGAACATTGGCATCCTCAAAGAGTGACCTTTGTCCTTTAGATGCAGATGAACTGCTGAGTCTTGTCCTGTGGAGGTGGCTCTTCTGTGTTGTGCCATGCGCTGGTGAAGTGGCTGTTTGGTCTCTTCGATGTAGAAGTCTGGGCATTCCTCGCTGCACTGTACAGCATACACCACATTGTTAAGTTTGTGTTTAGGAGTTTTGTCTTTCAGGTGAACCAGTTTCTGTCTGAGTGTTTTGCTGGGTCTGAAGTACACTGGGATGTCGTATTTGGAGAAAACTCTCCTGAGTTTTTCTGATACACCGGCCACATAGGGGATGACAATGTTGTTGTGTCTGTCTTTCTTATCCTCCCTCGCTGGTGTCTGATGTTCTTTTCTGTGAAGCTGGAATGCAGGCACACTGGACGAGCTTGTTCTAAAAAATACAGAAAAAGGAACATTTTATTTGTGTTAAGGCCTAAAAACTACAAATAAGTTATACAATGAACAATATTGAAATACCTTATAGGTGCTGCGGGCCACATAACCAGAATCCAGAGCAATCTCACACTTACATGATGGTGAGGAAAGACATGAGCTCTGCAATGAGGTTTGAATGTCTCAGTTGGGACACTGAAGAACTCAGAAGACAGCAATACCTGCACAGAGAGACAGAGTAGAAAAAGCATAGATTTGTAATCCATAATGTCAATTAAAACTCAAAAAGTGTCAACAAGTATAATCATTTGAGTGTGGAATTGTTTATTCAATAAACAGGATTTTAATTAATTAATTGAATTAAAAACACTGACATTTTTTTATCAAAGATAAAGAATCATACCTCTCTCTGCTCTGAGGATCACTGAGCATCTCTGACAGGAAATACAGTTTCCTCAGTAGGAGTCATCATTGATGGTCTCAGAGGTTGTAGTGTGGCAGCATGATGATGGTCTCCAGATCAGGCAGGAGGTCAGGTGATGGGTGTGTCATCTTCTCCATTGAAGACACACTGGTATGGCAGTTCATAACACAGCAGTCTCCTTGTGGCATGTAGTTATCTGTGCAGTCCAGCACTGATGGATCAGGTTTGGCTCAGCAGTTCATGAAGATGGTGTTAAGATGTTGTTGTTTCAGCTGAGGATGGTGAAGTTTGAAGGTTTTCCCACAAAGGAGACTGTGCCCTATCTGAAAAAATATATCTAACAAAACACGTGCTTATAACACCACCCACCCAGCTCAGCCCCCAAGTGTCTATGTAATGCTGGTATGGGGTGTCGGTTACTAAGTTTAATTAGTGCATCAGAAAGCGGGGGCTACACCTAAAGCCCACACTTTCTGATGTCTTTGTTTATTAGCAGCTTTTTCCAGCTGCTCAGAGCATTCTGACTTGGCCTTTATCCACCCAAACCCAAACCCACCCGGATAAAGGCCAAGTCAAACTCACACACCATACCAGCATTACATAGACACTTGGGGGCTGAGCTGGGTGGGTGGTGTTAAACTGTAGTCGGGAACTTTCAGAAAACTATCCATTTACTTCTAAATCAGTTTTTATACATATTCTGTAAGCTGTACTAATGTTTTTCTCTACATAATGTATCATTATAGACATCTCTGGTAGCCTAAAGATAGTTTAAAACTTTTGACATTTTTTACCTGTAAAACATGATAAGCAAAAACTCATTCATCACAAAAACTTTTGATTCTACAAAATCTACTATAATCAAGAAAATATAATTGTCTGTATTTATTCGTGTATGTCATCATAATAAATACCTGCATTTATCTGGGATTTATTTATTTACTATTTCATATTTTAAAGCCCTTGGAGGGGAAGATCTCGTTTGTTGAGCTACATACGTCATAGTAAAAAGATTTAGTCATTTAAAACATGATGTTGGTTTATCAAATGTTGCAGCACATTTCAGATCAGAGGTGCATGATAGCAGATGTTCTCTGCTCTGCATGAAGTTCAGCAATGATTTGGTGAAATGATTAATAACATTGCAATAAGAAAGGGTCTTCTGACAGACAGAGTAGGGAAGACCCTTTTTTCAATGAAAAATCTTTTTCATGCTCTACAATCAGTAAACTCTGTAACAAACATGATCTGTAATTGTTTCAAAACTCACCAGACGACTTCATGATTGGCTCGAGGACAGGACACAAAAGACAGGGTTGTGGTAACTGTAATATGATCTCAGAACACCTGAATACAGACATTTCTGTGGCTGAGAAATAAAAATGAGGTCAAGCAGGGTGTTCTTGTCTGTAGTGGCAGAAGTGATCAGCTGTGAATACCCTCTCGACTGAAACTGCTCCAGAATCTGTTTTCTTCCACTCTGCAACTGGTTCTCATTAAAATCTCCACACACAATTATTGGGTGACAGTCCATTATTTCAAGTGAATCTAAAAGACTTACCAGGTTTTGCATGAATGGTGTCAAACTGTAGTCAGGGGGTCTGTACACAACAGCAATGAGTGCAGGGAATGGAGCCTGAACCTTCAACACTAAAAACTCAAGATCAGTGACATTATGCAGATACTGTTTTACCTGAACCTGAAAATGATTCCTCAAATACACAACAACTCCCCCACCACTTCTGCTGGCCATGTGAGGAAAGTTTGTGTAGGACACATGTCTGTTGCGTTTGAACATGGTGTAGCCATCCAAATGAAGACTGTCTGCAACAAAGGAGCCTTGAAGGTGAGACTCAGTGAGACACAAAACATCTGCTAAACACATTTCATGATGACTCTTGATGTCACTGATGTGAGATGGCAAACCCTCTGTATTGTGATGGATCAGTGTAAGAGTGTCAAGTCTGCTGGCTGTTTCTCTGACCTGAAGAAGAGGCATCATTTCCTCAACACTGGCTTGTCTCATGGTTTGGAGCGCTGCAGTTACCTCGGGATTGGCGTAAATCTTTTTCTCATCCAAGTCCTGCAAATAGAGTCCACTGAGAGACGTCACCCTGCTGAGAGCAACGTAAGCCATACCTGGTTCAAAAATGTTCTTCATTGAAACTACAGCTGTCTGTGTTGTAAGACCCTGAGTTTTGTGAATTGTGCAGGCGAATGCTAGCTTTACAGGAAACTGTCTGCGTACTGCTCCTTTAAACTTCAGACTCTCCTCTGCTCTCTCAATGTAAACCAGATCATCAGAAGCTGCATTAGCACTGCGGTTGTGTCTCATAGGCTGCCGGTTGTCCATCCTGAGCCCCAGTTTAATCATGTGTCCATCATTTTCAGATCTCACCACCTTTACCAGTATACCAAAAGCACCGTTGACTAAACCGTTTAGTGTGTCCAAGTTTCTGGTCAGCATGACTCGAGCTCCTTCAGCAACATTCAGAGTGTCAGGTAAATCATTTCGCCCACCTGTAAATGGTTTGTCTCTTCGTTCCATTCTGCCTGTACATTTATCCTTCTGGAAATCGTCTGCATTGATTATTATGATGTTTGAATGAAGCTTCTTCAGGGTATCTATGTTATGGGATTCCACATTCTTGTTGGTGGCATAAATGTGTAAGACCTCAGTTGGACATTCTTCTGGTGCAGTCACAGCCTGTGACAACAAATCTCTGTCGCACTGAGAAAGCTCATCTGTCTTTTCTTTGACTCTAATCCTGTTCAGCATCTCTGCAAAGGCCACATCATCTTTCTGACGCATGATCTCGGTTAGAGTGATCATCTGAAAATGTTCCTGCCATAGGTCAATCTGTTCTGGATCGTAAACACAGAGAGGTTTAGACTGTCGCACTGGTGGCAGCTGGTAAAAATCTCCAACAGCTAAAACTGACATTCCACCAAAAGGTCTCTGAGTGCCTTTGATTTGTTTCAGTCTTGCATCCACATAGGCAAAAAGGGGTTTTGAAACCATTGAAATCTCATCAATAACAATAATTTCAGCATTCATCAGCTCAGATCTGACTTCATCCAGTTGGTTACCAAGTCCTTGAATGGGTGGTTTCAGACTCCTGGGTAGTTTCAGTAGAGAATGTAACGTAGAGCCACTGATAGAAAAAGCTGCTGTACCGGTAAATGAAGTCAGTAAAACAGTTGGATTTGATATGTCAGCTTCTTCTGCATTAGCAGGCAGTCTGCTCAGGATCTTTGATGCTTCAGAATGAATACACTTAATCAGATGTGACTTTCCAGTTCCTGCACCACCGTTGATATAGAAGAAAAATGGATCTGGGTTCAAACCACAAACTCGCTGAATACACCAGTCTCTTATGGCATAGAACACGCAGGCCTGCTTCTGGTTCAGATTCTGATACATTACACGTACCACGGCTGGATCTACTGCAGGTTGTTCTCTGACGGCTCTGATCTTTGTTACAGCATCAGACTGACGACTGTAGTCGGGAACATTCTCCTGTTCGTTCTCATCATCAGAATGTCTCTCAGGAAGATTCTCATCGCATTGCAGCCTCACAACTTCAGATTCAGGAGCAAGATTACACCATTCATCAATCACAACATCCCTATTTTGTTCAAACTCTTCCAGTGCACTCTCAATATCCTCAGAGTTCTTCTCATACTTGTCTTTATTTCTTTTCACAATCCGTTTCACAGACTCACTGTGGTCTGAACATGGAAGTCGTACAAAACCTGAGTTGTAGAAGGACTGATAGGTTTGGAACCCTTGTGGTTTCAGTTCCTGCTCTGATCTGTGTGGAAGGTAAAGTCTCAACAGTCGACCATAATATTGCTCAGGATCTTTTTCCTGTGAACAGTGGTAATATCTGATTATAGCTGGTTTATCATTCTTTCGCCTTTGTACAAATCCAAGCTGGTTTAGAAGAGGAAGCACATCTTTTCCTTCATTTGGACCACTCACCAACCTGCACAAGGCAGCAAAATCAGCCAGTGACATTTCCTCATATTCTGGGGTCTCAGGTCTGCATTTGTATTTATCACTCAAACTTGTCATCCAAATATTACAACTGTCGTGTGTTGTGCTTTCCAGGAAGCTCATGGGCCGACTCATTTTTACTGGGTTATCATCTGTTGGTACAAATACAACACTGCGGGAACATTTTTTCATTTTTAGGCCACAGACTCGAGTCACACACTCCTGTGCGCTGATTTCTCTCTTTTTTGAGTAAGCTTGCATCACAGCTCTCATTTCATCACATTCATTGACGGTGTTCTTATCAGAGTTGTCAATAACTGTCTTCAGGTATTCAGAGAGGCCAGATTCTTTCTTTGTTATATATTTACAGAGGTATTCTATACATGAATAGGCATTCAAAATGAATGAGACATCTAAATTAGAGTTCCAGGCTTCAAGCAGGTCTGGGTTGTAATTGTTGATCCAACACTCATTTGGGTCACGTTTCAGAATCAGAGCTGTTTTCTTGTTTATGTCTTGGAGGCATTGTTCATACTCATTCATTGTTAAGTTGCATCGTGACAGAATCTGCTCTATGGTGAGGGAAGCAGCTTCAGGTTCCTTCAGCAGGTTCAACAAAGGTCTGAGTTTGGCTTTTGCAGCTTCAGTGTCTGAATCCTCATCCTGTCTCACAATCATTGTTCTTGTGGCTGGTGGTTTGGGAAACCCAAATCTACAACCAGAGTTCACACTCTTAAAGCATGTCTTTGTGTGGTTTTTGCTGTGCTTTTGTAGCTCAGTGACTTTTTTGTGCAGTTCAGGTTGTTTTTCTGGATCAGGGAGTTGAGCTGAGATGTATCTGTCCACAAAGTCACAGACAGTTTGGTCATCATCCACATCTGCTTCTACCTTTTCTCGAATCCACAGCAACATGTGTATATGTGGACTACCTCTGTGCTGGAACTCAACTCTGTAAAAGTAATCAATGATCTCACCAAGGGGCTGTGCAGGAGAAAAAAGCAAATCTCTGAACAAAGCCTCAACACGTTTATCAAACATTCGCATGGTGGTTACTGGATTTGATCTTAGAATTTCACACTTTTCTGACCAGTCCAGGGCTTCAAAATCAACCTCTTCACCTTGCTGTCTCTTTATTGCTTGAATCACTTCAGGCCATCTCATCTCAGCAGCAGAGAAAGTGACAAAGAACTGAGGTGTTCCTATTTGGCGAACCATGCTGAATAGATCTCTGGTAGTTTTCTGCCAGTAAGCTGGAGTTCCTCTGAGTGGCTGCATAAATCTGATTGCATCTTTATTTCTTACCAGCTTCTCTACTTCTGTCTTACTTTGTAACATTCCTGATGTGATTTTGCGTCCATCTTTGGTCATAGTTTTACCTTTCCTTAGCTGTATTGTCATGCTGGAATTAGCCAAATGTATTTCAGTGACAAACTGTGAGAAAAACAAGTAATTTGTGTCTTTAGCAAATCTTGCATCAATGTTGAAAAGCCTTGACTTGAAGTAAGCACTTGGTGTGAGCTTGAGACGTCTCTTTTCATCCAGTGTATTCTGACCAGTAGGAAACTGCACAGGAAATGCCATGGCTTCCAAATGAGGAGTTCTGAAGAAGCTAACAGGATTGTTTCTTTCTGCAGGAGCCACACAATATGTGTTATCAGTGAAACAGAGAATCTCTTCTGAAATGTCTACAGGCTGCAGACAACTTTCTAGAGCAAAACCTCCATTGCTCAAATCACTTTCTGGTTCATCTGGATTTTGTTCCTCTGGTTGTTCATCACAGGATTGCATATTAATATCTTGGTCACTTTGAGACTCACTTTCGCACAAAAGGGCATCTTTTTCATAGTTGTCAATTTCCATTAAATCTGCTTCATTATAATCATCACTTGCCATGCTGGCTTCATCACTGCTGTCATCATCAGGTAACGTTGGATCACAAAGCAATGCATCATCTCTGATAACAATATCTGTGTACTGTGGATGAATTTGTTTCAGTTTACGCAGAGCTTGAATGAGTTTAGACCAGGTGACAGTCTGGAACAGCTGATGGCCTTTGTAGCACAGTCGTCTTTTCAATTTCACCCTCATGATCTGTGATTGGCTTCTGATCCTCGGTAAACTGTCAACTGTTTGTTGGACCTCAGATGGTACACATACCACATTACCACGTATGAGTCTCTGTCTCCCCTTTGGAAGAGGAATAATCTTAGCAAATGGTATGCATTTGGCAATCAGATGTCTCTCCAGAATGTTGAGATCACAAAGTTCAGCTGGAATATCCTGCAGTTCTAAACCATTAACAGCAGCAAGCCTGGGCATGCATCCACTTTTGAGGGAACTGTGACATGTGTGACAGATATACTCTTTTTTTCTCTCAACAGGAAAGCTGCAGTGATCATGACATGCTTCATCACACACATGAACATATTTACCAGTTAGACACTGATGAGCTACAGTCTGGTGTTTTGAGTAATTTTGTCTTTTGCAGATTTTCACCTGATTAGGAAAAGAAGCTTTTAGACAAACAGTACAAACATAAGATGGTGCTGACTTAATGTTTGATCTGAAACAAGATATGGCCTCATTCATTAAAGTGTTCTCTGGATGACACTGTAAAGTCTCAGCTGGTCGATGCATCTGGCGATATTTCCGTTTTATATTCATTGCACATCTGATATTATGCATCTGTCTGAAAGAAAAACCGTTCCAATATTTTACTCTCATTCGTTCTCTCATATTGTCCTTGTGTTGTTGCTGAAATCGTCTCTCTTCTCCATAACGCTTAGTCATGTAAGATAGTTTTTTCTTTTTAAATTCTTCACTTTCTTTATATAGGTTATATACATATGACCTCATGTAAGCTTTATGTTTTTCTCTGAATTCAGCACAAGTTCTGTATATTCTTCTTATACGCTCTTTCTGCTTATCTCTGAATATGGGAGACTCTCTATATGTTCTTGTTACACGTTCCTTCTGCTTTTCTCTGAATATGGGAGACTCTCTATATGTTCTTGTTACACGTTCCTTCTGCTTTTCTCTGAATATGGTAGACTCTCTATATGTTCTTGTTATACGTTCCTTCTGCTTTTCTCTGAATATAGGAGACTCTCTATACGTTCTTGTTATACGTTCCTTCTGCTTATCTCTGAATAGGGGATTGTCTCTATATGTCCTTATGACACGTTCTCTTTTTCTCTCTCTAATTTTAGCACTTTCTCTATACATCTTTCTCAAATGTTCTCTGTGTTTCTCCTTATAGGTAGCATTTAATTTATACAGCTCATTTTTGTACAGACTCCTTTTATGTCTGTGATCAGGATCATTACACTTCTTAGTTGAGTTTTTTTTCTTTGTCTTGAAGCTTTCATCAAACCTGTACATCTGCCTTTCTTTCGTCTTCTGATTTTCCTTTCGTTGTGGTAGCTTTTGTTGGGCTAATAATCTTCTCATTTTTTGCCTTTCCTGTTTATTACGTTTCAGCAGTTTATCTGAGAGTTCCTCTGTTATCTTAGTTGAACTGGAGGCACTGTTTGAATCATTCTGAGGAACAGAATCTGGTGTTACCGGAGTTTCTCTCACAGAAGATGCAGAGGTTTTCTTTTCAAAATAATCAGAAGGATGTTTTTTTCCGGGAGCAGCTGTCTCATTTGAAGAATCAACTCTGGATGACATTACTTCACTGGTTAAATCTTTGGCCACAGGTTTCCGTGTCTGCTCAGTGTATATTTCGGAGTTTAATTCATGAACACGTTCATTTAAAGCTGGTGCTGGTGCACTTGTAGCTGTTTGTCTGTATTCGGTGGTTTGATTAGCATCTCTTTGGTCAGCAGCGTTTTCACTGTGAAACTCGATGGGCTGTAGTTCATAAGTACAGCTTGGTGCGATGCTAAACATTCTGTACAAACGTTTGATCCTGTCAATCATGTCATTAAGACGTGTGAATTTCAACATAACTGCAGTTCCACCACTTACACTTAGCGACAATGGCATACCAGTAGACTTACGTGGGTGAGGGTCAAAATATGCATATTCACCTGAAGTCAGCCTGCTAACAGCGATGACTGTTCCTCCCATGACTAGCAAAGCATAGCGAAACTCTGAAGCCAAACGCTGTAATCCCTGTTCAAGGCTCGGAAAGTGATCTGTACCATCAAATGTGCCGTAATGAGCAAACTGAGACATGTCGACTTGATACTCGTGTGTGCGGCTGGTAACAACTGAGGGAAGTTCATCGCAGGCTAGAAACACACTGTTCACAAACCTCAGTCTGGCATCTGAATAGACGGCATGGCCTTTGTCCAACACACGGTTTAGATCTGCTCTGGTAATAAATTCATCCTCGTGTAAGAATGACAGGAAAACCAAACTGTTAGCCATGCATTGCTGATTCCGGTACTTTCCATACCTAGGAGAAGCCTGGCTTCGGGAAGCACAGACGCTACTCACTCGTGGACTTTCACTGTTTGTAACCTGTACATGAGACTGTCCTGGAGCTTGTCCATCATGCTGTGTTTGTACAGTTAGCTGGGGTTCAGTCTGGATTACCTGCATAACTTCAGGCTCTGGGACAGACACTGAGGGAACACTTCTCTTTACCACATCTGCATAAGACACTGTGGCTGTCTCTCCATCATGCTGTGTTTGTACAGTTAGCTGGGGTTCAGTCTGGATTACCTGCATAACTTCAGGCTCTGGGACAGACACTGAGGGAACACTTCTCTTTACCACATCTGCATAAGACACTGTGGCTGTCTGAACACTGCTCTGCACTTCTGTGCTGGGAAAAGCTGAAACACACACCTTTACCTGCTCACTGCTCTGAGAAACATTCACCTGTTCTTTCTGCTTTTGCCATCTAAGCTTCTGGGACTGCGACCTTTGACTTTTTCTTGGCATTTTGCTGAAGTACAATCTGGAGCTTATATGTGTTTATACACAAATATAAACAAAACTGAACCTTGAAACAGAAAAACTTATAACTCCTTAAGTTACTGTTAAATCTGAGAAATGTACTATTATACTATAAAATGTTTTTATGAATATATGAATAGATGTTAAAAAGCTGATTTGTACTCCAAACTCAAAATAAAGGAAATTCAAAGTTCTCTGGAAACAATTTGGTCCGTTTTATTGTAGCTCTTTTAGAAACGGGGTTTCTTCAGCTGGATGTTCTGCAGCAGTCAGGAAACAGGAAGTCTGGGTCCTCAGGCACTTCTCGATGACAATACTGACTGAATACTTACACTGAGTGACAAAATGGGTTTGTCCTTAAATAATAATACTATAAACTTGCAGTCAAATGTTATAGCCAATGAAACAGACTAACAGACTGGATCTGATTTATTATTTATCTGAATGTATGTATTACAAAATAACCAGATTATCTTATTACAAATAAACTTATAAAAAGGTGATATTTTATACAATTGATCAAAGTAAGCCAAACTAGCAGTCCAAACTAAAGTCTAATGCAAAATTAAAATGACAAATGTAGGGCTGTGTAAGTAGTTTCTACTATAAGTTCTACTGTACTGTAATTCTACTACTGTATATTCAACTTGTAATTTAAAGCAAAATGACTGAATGTGAGAGAGCTTAATGACAGGAAAGAAAGAGCAGTGAGAGCAGAGATCTCTCAGAATTCTGTAACAGATAGATCAAGTTCTGGTAACTTGGATTTCTGAAAATTGGATTCTGAAAGGATTCTCAAAACTTGGATTCTCAAATTAGATAGAGCAGTAGAGATAGAGGGATACAAGATGGAATGGCTTTCAAATTAGATAGAGCGGTAGGGATAGAGGGATACAAGATAGAATGGCTTTCAAATTAGATAGAGCAGTAGGGATAGAGGGATACAAGATAGAATGGCTTTCAAATTAGATAGAGTTGGGAGAGTGATAGGATAGACAGAATTGCTTATAATGATAGAGAGAGAGAGGATCTTCTGCAGCAGGTCACCTGTAAGACACAAAAGGACTGGAATTAGTCATATTTCCAACATGCTTGGATTTACCATATTCTTCAGACTATATGGCATACCTAAAATCCTGTCATTATCTCAAAAACATACAATGTGCCTAGCGTATCGATTCTGGTTATGCTTACTGACCTCAAACGGGATTTCTGTGGTACACAGCGCTCAAAATTCTGTCAAATATTTTAGTAAGACTTCGTAAGCTACAAAGCTGTGCTGCTTGATGTATTGTCAGAGCATTATGGCTACCATAGTCAGGACCCTCGTAGAGTAATTCGTACGGTGCTTCAACATAACATTATGGTGTGTGTACAAGGACCTGGCACGTGCTAAGAGACATGCTTAAGAAGCAGATTTCAAACTGATCAACCCATGAAGAGTTTGATGGATTTGTGGATGAGGAATGAACTGAAAGAGTGTATTGTTCTGTATTTTATGTGTTACAACTGAACAGTGTTGAGAGTTGTTTGTGAATGACTTGAATAAAGTTTGACTTATCTGACTGTTTGTTTGGCTTAATCTGCCTTAAAAACAGGCTTGTTTATTGACATTATGCCTTATAATCTCAAAAATACAATACATGTAGGGCTTTAAATACTAAAGACTTCTACAGTAAATTATTGGACTGAACAGAATGACAATGTTTAACAAATGATGGTGGAACTGTTATAAGGACATTTTTACATTCTATTAAAACAATAAACTAAGTCTATAAACTCAAACGAAGACGTGCTGCTACAGTAACTTACTGTAAATATTAAATGGTCCAACAAAACCAACACACTGAGGTTACAGCACAGTTTCAGGTCACTCTGTATGAATTTTGGCAAAATGAGAAATTTGGAGACAACTAGTTTCTACACAGCAGTTTCTACATATTTCAGTCACATTTGGGGCATGTTTGATACACAGCAATAAGCACTACACTAAATCTATAATAAACTTATCATAGCTGATATAAAGGCCTAATTAGCAAAATTTAGTATGATGATCATTTCTTTGTAGATCATTTCATGATAAAAAGAACAGAAGTGAGTGCTGTATCTGAGCTGGTGCATGTAAGATCTTTGCTGGAGATTCCCACATTTCTTAAACAAACAAACAAACAAACAAACAAACAAACAAACAAACAAACATGACTTTCAGACAGTTCATCTTTTGTAAATTAGGGCAGGATTATTTTCAAAAAACAGCCTTGATAAAAATATCAGGCCACTATAAAATGTCTTATGTTTATGTTTTCATCCCACCTATATTTTGCAAGTCATTATGACAAATTACAAAAAGCAGTTTTTAGGCAGTGATTTAAGGGAAGAAGCTTTTGAAATCCACCATGCCCTACCACCAGTGGTCTCAAACTCTGGTTGTTAAGGCCTGGTGTCCAGAAACTTTTCTATGTGTCCCTGTTGCAACACACCTGAATAACATTAGTAGGTCATTAGCAAAACTCTACAGAACGTGACTGCATGCTGAGGTGGTAATTCAGGAATTTGATTCATGTTATAGCAGCTCATGAGTGAATGAACATGATGCAATGAAAGTACTTTTAGAAGTACATTTTTCCAAACACTTAAATTACTTAAATTTGAACAGTCTTCGGGGATGCCACTTCAACACAGTCAAATTCTATACTCTCACTAATGACCTACAAATGTTATTCAGGTGTTTTGTAACAGGGACACGTGGAAAAGCTTCAGGACACCGGCCCTTGAAGAGTGGAGTTTGAGACCCCTGCCCTATGTGAATATTTAATTGTCCCTAAACTGCTAGTCGTGAGCTGCTCTAATGTGAAACAAACACATATAGTTCTGTAAAGGTTTACAAAGAGATTTCTAAGGATCTGGAGACCCCAGAAAACAGAAACCCTCCCAGACGTTTTTGCCTGTTCAGCTACAACAAGTTGCCTAATAATATCTCGATGATAACCAAGAGCTGTGCTGACTAACTGCACTAAACTGAATCATCTATAGTGAGAGAAAAACACCAGCATTAAAGTCAAACATGGTGCTGTTACTGTGATGTCCCAGAGTTCCTTTACTACTTCAGGACCTACATCAACTCATCAGGTCCTGGGCTTAAGTTTAATCACACTTAGGATCTGAAGCACACAAGCAAGTCCAATTGAATGAATGAAACAAAACACTTGGTGTAAACGAATCAGTCTGGACTTTAATGAAATTAAGATACTTGGTATGACTTGAAAACCCTATCCATCCATCCATCCATCCATTCGCTTCCGCTTATCCTTTTCAGGGGGCACTGGAGCCTATCCCACCTGTCATAGGGCGAGAGGCAGGGTACACCCTGGACAGGTCGCCAGTCTGTCTGATTATTCAATTAACCTATCCCCACAAGCTGCATGTCTTTGGACGGTGGGAGGAAGCCGGAGTACCCGGAGGTAGGGCTGCTCGATTATGGCAAAAATGATAATCACGATTATTTTCACTGAAATTGAGATCTCGATTATTTGACGATATTTATTTAACCCTTTAAGACCTACTATAGAACCAAGTCCGCCAGAGCTTATATTATTTTTTTACATGTTGTAGTGCCATTTGTGGGAGCATTTCAAGTTGCTATACAACTGTTATAGCCCATATTTTAATAATATGTATGCATTAAGTCCATAGTAACTACATTAATTGCAAAAAAGTGCAATAAACTACAAAAAAATTGAAAATTGTTTTTGTTTTTTAACATATATTTCTACTTGGAGAAATTTAAGAGGTTTATCCCTCAAAACTTTAAATACAAAAAAGTTGCAAAAAATAGTTTACAACAACAGGAAATTTATTCAGTGTCTTCATAGTTTTATTTTGGAGATACAGCAATTTTTATATACTGCAGGAAAAACAAAAACAATCCTATGATGCAAATTTGCAAAGAAAACAGCAGGTGCATCAAAATAAACTATTTCCAGCAGTGCAATTCGAGTTCTAAGCATCCCAGCAACTATTCAGAAAAGTCAAACATGACCAGTATAGGCTTTTAAGGCCTACAAGTAAAAAAAACCTACATTTTCCGCGAAAATGACATCACTTCCGGTTTCGGGCAGGAAATGGCGGACATGTGATAGTTAGCGGTCTGTTTCAATGTGCGAAGTGTTACGAACAGCTGATCAGATCGGCAAAGCGTGTTTCTGGAATATTATGTTTTTGTTCCTGCAAGCGCTTTTTATGCAATTTATGTGGAAGGAAACCGTGACCGAGGACAAGCTGATGGCATAAGATGTAAGTTTCATATGCAAAACAAATTATTGCGCTAGCTTACACGGTTCAGGTTCTACAGGGATTTAAAAAGTTACACAAAACAGAGCGTGCTGCTCTGACCGGCTTTAAAGGGTTAACAATAACAATGTATTGAATAATGACTTTAAAAAATAATATAAAATAGTGTGCAACACCACTGAAGTTTTTTTTTTTTTTTTACCTCTCTTTTCAACCAACGGCAGTCACTCTCCAAATAACTTCTGCTTAGCTTTCCGAGCTTCCCTCGGGTCCTCTTAATCAGCGGTCTCAACCTTTTTTGCGCCACGGACTGGTTTATGCCCGACAATATTTTCACGGACCGGCCTTTAAGGTCTCGCGGATAAATGAGGGAGGGGCTAATAATCGGCTCAGTCATTTTTAATGATCGTTGAAAGCCCAGATCGTAATCGTGATTAAAATTCGATTAATTGAGCAGCCCTACCCGGAGGGAACCCACGCAAACACCGGGAGAACATGCAAACTCCACACAGAAAGACCCCGGCCTGATGTTGGAATTAAACTCAGGACCTTCTTGCTGTGCGGCAACAGTGCTAACCACCGTGGTACTTGGTATGACTTGAAAACCCTATATTGGGCCTTAATTAAGACTTTTTTCTTTTCTTTTTTTGCCTGTCCTGTTTGGATCTAATTAAGACAATTCTGAAATTATAGTGGACCAAAATCAACCAGTGATGTAAACCAGTCATTACCAGTTACTGTAAATGCTTGATGGTAATTGTTGCTATCAGGGCATCCACAGCTGGGTATTAGAGACCAATATGTTTTTACATTAGACCAGGTTGTTCTGGTTCAAAAATGAAATCATCACTTTAAAACTGCTTTTTGTATTTATCCAGGTCATCCTTGTTAGATGATTTGAAACATGTGAAAAAAAGCATAAACAAAATAAATCTGCAAGGAAGAAAGACCTTTCTCAGCACTGTACTGCAGACAAAACCTATACTTACCAGACTTGCGACGATCAGATCAGTATCCTAGAGAAAGGAAACAACACATCAGATCACTGTTTAATGACTTACACTGTTGAACCTCTTCACACACAATCCAATTTACTGTGACATGAAATAACTAGTAAGATCCTCAATTTCTTCAAGCCTTTATGAACTCACTGTAGTCTAAAGAGGACAAACTTTAGTTACAGAGTCTCACATGACGATGACATGTGTAATAAAGGCATGCATACTACAGAAGTGCAAAGAAGAGGCACCTATATTTGTTGGTACAGATTATGGCTTTTTAGCTCCATCATTTTCTATCACAAGTCAGTGCTTAATAAAGTGTGGAAAAACCACAACTGTTAGAATCAACGGAAAACCTCATTAGGTTTTAGTTCTGATCTGAATATGTAAATCCTAAAATACATGTAAATTCTGACATGTTATAGTAACAACAGTGGCACGCCATTTTTGCAATTAATTTCTTAAAAATTATAATAAAAAGTCCTTCCATTGTACCTGTTGGCAGGAATCTTTTTGTATTTTGCAATATTTCCCTTTTATATATAATTTTCAAACACATTGTATCAAGCAACTTATTAAGAAACTGATTTAAACTTAGTGTACATAAATTACACACAGGCTTTAACATACACAACATTGCCTACTCACAACTCTGGTTCTCTTAGTCTTTTATTATTGCTTAAATGTTTAACGTACCACTTCTGTTCACTCAGGCAAAAATACTTCTATAGTGGTCTGACTTTAATGTAATACATAAGCAGAATATGAGTGAAGATATAAATCAACAACTGTGGTGCTCTTAAGTGTTTAAGCTAGGGCTGCTCAATTAATCGAATTTTAATCACGATTACGATCTGGGCTTTCAACGATCATTAAAAATGACTGAGCCGATTATTAGCCCCTCCATCATTTATCCGCGAGACCTTAAAGGCCGGTCCGTGAAAATATTGTCGGGCATAAACCGGTCCGTGGCTCAAAAAAGGTTGGAGACCGCTGATTAAGAGGACCCGAGGGAAGCTCGGAAAGCTAAGCAGAAGTTATTTGGAGAGTGACTGCCGTTGGTTGAAAAGAGTTTAAAAAAAAAAAAACTTCAGTGGTGTTGCACACTATTTTATATTATTTTTTAAAAGTCATTGTTAACCCTTTAAAGCCGGTCAGAGCAGTAAGCTCCGTTTTGCGTAACTATTTTTAAATCCCTGTAGAACCTGAACCGTGTAAGCTAGCGCAATCATTTGTTTTGCATATGAAACCGGAGGAGTTGTACTTACATCTGATGCCATCAGCTTGTCCTCGGTCACGGTTTCGTTCCACATATAGCTTTGCAAAAATTGCATAAAAAGCGCTTGGAGGAACAAAAACATAATATTCCAGAAACACGCTTCGCCGTTCCTATCAGCTGTTCGTAACACTTCCCACAGTGAAATGATGCACATGCTGTTTTCTTTGCAAATTTGCATCATAGGATTGTTTTTTGTTTTTCCTGCAGTATATAAAAATTGCTGTATCTCCAAAATAAAACTATGAAGACACTCAAAATAAATTTCCTGTGGTGGGAAACTATTTTTTGCAACTTTTTTTGTATTTAAAGTTTTGAGGGATAAACCTCTTAAACTTCTCCAAGTAGAAATATATGTAAACAAAACAAAAGCGATTTTCAAATTTTTTTTTGTAGTTTATTGCACTTTTTTGCAATTTATGTAATTACTATGGACTTAATGCATACATATTATTAAAATATGGGCTATAACAGTTGTATTGATGTATAGCAACTTGAAATGCTCCCACAAATGGCACTACAGCATGTAAAAAAAATAAATAAAAATAATATAAGCTCTGGTGGACTTGGTTCTATAGTAGGTCTTAAAGGGTTAAATAAATATCGTCAAATAATCGTGATCTCAATTTCAGTGAAAATAATCGTGATTATCATTTTTGCCATAATCGAGCAGCCCTAGTTTAAGCTACCACTTACACTAACTCACCTAAAATGCGTTCATAGTTATGTCTGCTAGGTAAATCCATAAACAAACGGAGAACATGAACAACTGTATAAAAACAGTTGTTTGTGTTCAAACATAAAAATCAGACACAAATGGCCTGTTAAACTTCAGGGACAGTCAGAGGTCATGTGTGGGGCCTTTGCTGCTACAAGGTATAAATTCTGACCATTTGTTTTTGCCCATCAGTAAATGGTAATGTCACAAAAACCAAACTACGTTAGGTAAGTTGCTAAACATGTTACACAGTGACAATGTCATATTACTGCAGTTACAATTGCTGCTTACTTACCAGCAAAGGCAAAACCGAAGTTCTGTTTCACTCTGTAACAAAAGAACAAAAATACAGAATCAGACAACTGAAATCAGCATCAGAGTCAATACTGCATCACAATCTGTAGTGGGAAAAAAAATCTGTTAAATTCTTTGTTTACAACAGCTTTACTATAAACACCCCATCTTCTCTTTCTGCACCTTATTAAAGATTTCTGTCTTTATTAAGGTGATGTGTCGTTTTATCCATCTGCAATTCCACAGAAATTCCTCATGAACGTAAAGCTCTAATACTTTGGTGCTATTACATAACACAGCAGATACCACAAGCAATGATTTGCTCGCACTGCACACTTGATCAAATGATAACATCACAGTTTCAAAGCGTGCAACAATCACAAATAATACTTGATACTATAAATGCTTGATGGTAGTTCTTCGTATCAGGGCTTCCACAGCTGGGTATTAGAGACCAGCATGTTCTCACATTAGAACAGATAGCTCTGGTTTGGTTTTCTCTGCTTCATACGTGAAATCATCACTTTAAAATGCTTTTTTGTATTTATTCAAATCATCCCTGTTAGATGATTTGAAACATGTGACAAAAAAGCATGAACAAAATAAATCTGCAAGGAAGAAAGACTTTTCCCAGCACTGTACCTCAGACAAAATGAACTCACTTTAGTCTAAAGAGGGCAAAATTTAATTGCAGAGTCTCAAATGGCCTTAACATGTGTAATAAAAACAATAATTACTACAGAAATGCTTTGATAAGCCTTTAAAATTAGACATAAATGGCCTATTAAACTTCAGGGACATTTTTAGGGACACTCAGAGATCGGGGGGGGCTTTACTGCTTATAAATCCTAAATGTGTTTTTGCCCATGAGCAAATGGCAAGATATCACAAAAAGCCAAACTATTGTATGTAAATTGCTAAAAATGTTACACAATCCCAATTTCATATTGCTTCAGTTACAATCACGGTTTACTTACCAGCAAAGGCAAAACCAAGCTTTATTTCACTCTGTGTAACAAAAGACAAAGAACAAAAATACAGGATCAGAAAACTCAAATCAGCATCAATACTGCATCACTCTCTGTTGTCAAAAAGATTCACTAAACTTCTTTGTTTACTACAGCTGGAATACAAACAACAACTCTCCTCTGTTTTCTTTGGTCTACATCTCATTTAAGATTGCAAAACACTCATACATGAAAAACTGCACGACATATTTTTAAGGCTTTAATATTTGAGGTGGTCTGCATTCAAATTCTACTTCCTAAAATATTACCAACTGCACATAGTATCATTAAATATGCTGTTATTTTAAAATAAATATCTATATACCATACTAATAATAATATACTGCCATATTTTATTTATGTGAAGGTGGGCTGTTGTTTATTTCATTAATTTCCCACAAAGTGAGAATTTAAACTGTGCTGCAGATTTAGGTTGGCACAAACAAGCCTTTGTTAAACAGTTCTTAAAAATTAAAGTCTACATATTAGGAGTTCTTATTATTCTTGGGCTATGTCCACACGTACACAGGTACTTTTGAAAATGGAGATTTTTCTATGCGTTTGCACCTTTCGTCCACACTTAAACGGCGTTTTCGGTCACTGAAAAACTAAAAACGCTTGCCAGAATATTTTCGAAAACTCCGTTTTTGCATTTATGTGTGGACAGGGAAACGGAGAAAACGCAGCGCCTTTTTTGACGTCACACTGTGCGCCACGTTATTGTTTCGGTGAAATGCATTTCTACAATACGGTTACTGTTAATTGTTCTCTCTGCAGTGTTTAAATGCTTACATATGCGCACACAGTTACTGTCCCCCCACAGATATGACTCGGTTCTGCTTCTATGCCCCATCTTTGTTTGCCATTTCCCACCGAGGCTTCTAGACTTCTGATTGGCCAACATTTCTACACGGTTAGGAATATAGCGCCACCTGCTGCTTTGGCATGTTCCTAGCAGCGTTCTCCTTCATTTCTGCATTTATGTGTGGACGGGATTGTTTTTTAAAACAGAAACGGAAAATCTCCGTTTTCAAAAATACCCGTGTATGTGGGGACATAGCCTATGTTTAATCCTCAGTTTCTCCCCCCCTCCTTTGTCTTAATTAACCCACAAGACCTGCACACACGTGACTCTTTCTCCCGTGTTCGGTCAGAGGCGGTAAAATGGCTCCTTTGATCTTGCCGACAGCTGACACTGAATCTAAGATGGCGGTTCGTTAAAAACTTTACAGCATAAAGAATGAGGCTGTTTTAACCAACTGATTTGTGAAGAGAACTAACTGCACCTTATGTAACAGGCTGACAAACACGAACACACCAAATGTAATTAATAAAACAACACGATAACCGTGGTTCACAGTCAAATTTTCATTTCACACTGGGCTCAAAGGAGCGCTAGGCATTAGCATCGGGTTGTTAGCTCATCAAACACTCCTTTTACATACAAAAATGACAAAGTTTCACTAAGAAAAAGCAACCACTGTGTTACTCTAATATGAGTTATACCTCGGTTGGCTTTATAAATCACTAAAAGAACTCGTTAAATCGCACAAACAGACTATAAACATTTAGGAGAGAAGAGGAGAAGCAGAGCAGCAGCACTCACCCAGAGCGGACTCAGCGAAGTGTGCGGAATGGCGGATGTCCGGCAGTCAGGTAAAAGATGAGGCGTTCACGGGTAGTAGGAAATTCCAGTATTTACACACAATGGGCATTGTAAACATCAAAAATGTAGGTGATTTTAAATATTCTATACAATATTTATTTGCTACAGAAAAAACTCGCAGAACTTTAAATCTATAACTTGAATAAATATTATTAGAAGGCTCTACTCCTGAACACCAACACCAAAGAGCTGAGTTCACCAGACCTGAAAAAAAAACAACAACAACCAGTCCAGGACAGTCAGTCTGCAAAGATGTTTTAAAGACAAATATATATATATAAACATTATCCATTAAGGATTCCCCTCAAAACAAATGACTATAATTTCCTAACCGTAAGGGCTAGAACGGTCACTGCACCGTTTTGTTCAGAAGAGATGGGGGAATCTTCAAGTGTTGACAATTTATCATTAAAATGTGAATTTTTAGAGATATATGACATGGATGACTTGTTGACTTAGAAGCCACGAATTCCCCAATATGCAAATAGATTAAGCATAAATACTACATTTAGTAGAAATACTATGTTTTAGCACAAATAGTATAAAAAGCAGAAATACTGTAATTTAGCAGAAATACTATATTAGGCACAAATTCTATGAAAAGCAGAAATAGTATGATTTAGCAGAATAGTAATATATAGAAATAGTATGATTAAGCATAAATACTACATTTAGTAGAAATACTATGTTTTAGCACAAATCCTATAAAAAGCAGAAATACTATAATTTAGCAGAAATACTATATTAAAATTAAAAATGCAAAAGACAATAAATGTCCCTAAGGACCTCTGAAGGTTAAACACAAATCCTATAAAAAGCAGAAATACTATATTAGGCACAAACAGTATAAAAAGCAGAAATACTATAATTTAGCAGAAATACTATGTTAGGCACAAATAGTATAAAAAGCAGAAATACAATTATATAGCAGAAATGCTGTATTTAGAAAGAAAAATATAACATAGTAGAAATAGTATGATTTGGCAGAAATACTATATTTAGCACATATACTGTAACATGACAGAAATTCCTCCAATTAGTAGTAATACTTTAACATAACACAAATGTTATGATTTGGCACAAAAATCATGATTTGGCAAAAATACTATGATTTAGCAGAAATACTATGATTGAGCAGAAATACTAAGATTGAGCAGAAATACTAAGATGTAGTAAAAGTACTTTGATTGAACAGAAATACAATTATGGAGGAGTAATACTTTAAAATGGGAGAAATATTGATACACACACACACATACACAGAGCCTAAAGGGAAGAGTATTTGTGCCATGGAGTGTTAACAAGAATGTGAGGTCCATATTATCAAAAGCTGGTAAAATCATAAAAATTTGCAGAATTGTAATAAATGATGAATATGAATTACTGGTCTGTGACAGTGTATTAATTTGTAGGGAAAAAAAACATGTTGACCAAGGTGGAATCGAACCCACGACCTTTGGCTTGCAGAGCCGTGTCATTACCAACTGCGCCACTGGGAAAGAGAGCGGCCGCTTTGGAAAAACAGGCTGATGAGGAGTCAGAATTAGATTGCGGTGAGAGGCGAAAAACACCGTTTTTTGGAGTTACAAAACGTTGTGTAACTCAAAAACTAGGTGGACTAGAAGCATAATTCTTCTACTGGCTGAATCAGCGGACTTTGGTGTACTTTGACTGCGATTTTCATTGCTCTCTGTACATCTGTCGCTGAGATATGACGAGAGAGGAAACGGGAGACCTCAGATATGATTGGCTGGCTGGGAGGCCGTGCAGGCTGTGATCTGTATACTTGAATGTCTGAGTCCTCACAGAGGATTGGCTGCCTGGGGACCTGGCAGAAATATATAGAAATAGTATGATTAAGCATGAATCCTATAAAAAGCAGAAATAGTATATTAAGCACAAATCCTATAAAAAGCAGAAATTGTATGATTTAGCACAATAGTAATAAGTTAAACAGAAAAATTGGAAAAGCAAAATGGACAGCTGAAAAAATGCTGAACATGCTGAGGGTCCCTCAAATATACTTGTTAAATGAAAAAAATCGGCAAAAAAAATATAACAGCCACACAATCACAAATATGGACACATAAGGAAACACACATGCACAGAGAGACACACACACAAGATCCAATTCAGTCAACCAGTCTAAATATATTGATTTTGAATCTTACAATGAGATCATCCCATTAAAAGGCTTTCTCTCTCTCTCTCTCTCTCTCTCTGTCACACACACACACACACACACACACACACACACACACACACACACACACACACACACACACACACACACACACAGGGAGAGAGAAGTAAGTTTCTAGGTCAGCCTGGGAGCTGGTGAATTTGAATCCACCAATCAGAGAGCCTGTGCACTCTTTCCCTCCAAAACAGGTGCATCCTTTTTACACACGCAGCACAGAGAGGCACAGGATTATTGCAGTCTATTTCTCATAGTGAGGACTCCCCTCAAACAAATGACCATAATTTCCTAACTGTAGGGGCTAGAACAGTCATTCTTACACCGTTTTGATCAGAAGAGATAGGGGAATCTTCAAGTGTTGACAATTTATCATGAAAATGTGAATTTTTAGAGATATATGACATGGATGACTTATTGACTTAGAAGCCACGAATTCCCCAATATGCAAATTTGAATGCCTGAGGCCACATATATGATTGGCTGCCTGGGAAGCCGTGCAGGCCCTGATTTGTGGATTTGAATTCCTCAGCCCTCAGATATGATTGGCTGGCTTAGAAGCCACGAAGGCCCCAATATGCAAATTTGAATGCCTCAGGACACTTATTTGATTGGCTGGGAAACTGTGCAGGCCCTGATTTGAAAATTTGAATGTCTCAGTCCTCACAGAGGATTGGCTGCCTGGGGACCTGGCAGAAATATATAGAAATACTATTATTAAGCATAAATACTACATTTAGTAGAAATACTATGTTTTAGCACAAATATTATAAAAAGAAGAAAAACTATAATTTAGCAGAAATACTATATTAAGCACAAATCCTATAAAAAGCAGAAATAGTATGATTTAGCAGAAATACTGTATTTAGCACAAGTACCGAAAAGTACCAGAAATACTATGATTTAGCAGAATAGTAATAACTTATTGAAACACAAATGCACAGAGGGACACACAAACACAGGCTCTAATCCAGTCAACCAGTCTAACTATGTTCAATTTAAATCCTACAATGACATGCTGTCAAATAAGGGCAGGGTCCTCTCTCTCCCACTAAACACACACACACACACACACACACACACACACACACACACACACACACACACACACACACAGGGAGAGAGGACTAAGTTTCTAGGTCAGCCTGGGAGCTGCTGAATTTGAATCCACCAATCAGAGAGGCTGTTTACGTTTTCCCGCCAAAACAGGTGCATCTTTTTACACACGCAGCACAGAGACATAGACCTGCTTCTTTCAGTTTATTTCACATAGTGAGGATTCCCCTCAAACAAATGACCATAATTTCCTAACCGTAGGGGCTAGAGCGGTCATTCTTACACCGTTTTGTTCAGAAGAGATGGGGGAATCTTCAAGTGTTGACAATTTATCATTAAAATATGAATTTTTAGAGATATATGACATGGATGACTTGTTGACTTAGAAGCCACGAATTCCCCAATATGCAAATTTGAATACCTGGAGCCCACATACATGATTGGCTGGCTGGGAAGCTGTGCAGGCCCTGATTTGTGGATTTGAATTCCTCAGCCCTCAGATATGATTGGCTGGCTTAGAAGCCATGAAGGCCCCAAAATGCAAATTTGAATGCCTCAGGACACATATATGATTGGCTGGGAAGCCGTGCAGGCCCTGATTTGAAAATTTGAATTTCTCAGTCCTCACAGAGGATTGGCTGCCTGGGGACCTGGCAGAAATATATAGAAATACTATGATTAAGCATAAATACTACATTTAGTAGAAATACTATGTTTTAGCACAAATACTATAAAAAGCAGAAATACTATATTAGGCACAAATCCCATAAAAAGCAGAAATAGTATGATTAAGCATAAATACTACATTTAGTAGAAATACTATGTTTTAGCACAAATAGTATAAAAAGCAGAAATATTGTAATTTAGCAGAAATACTATATTAGGCACAAATCTTATAAAATAGCAGAAATAGTATTATTTAGCACAATAGTAATAAGTTAAACAGAAAAATTGGAAAAGCAAAATGGACAGCTGAAAAAATGCTGAACATGCTGAGGGTCCCTCAAATATACTTGTTAAATGAAAAAATCAGCAAAAAAATGCACAGGGAGAGAGAAGTAAGTTTCTAGGTCAGCCTGGGAGCTGCTGAATTTGAATCCACCAATCAGAGAGCCTGTGTACTTTTTCCCGCCAAAACATGTGCCTCTTTTTACACACGCAGCACAGAGAGGCACAGGATTATTGCAGCCTATTTCTCATAGTGAGGACTCCCCTCAAACAAATGACCATAATTTCCTAACCGTAGGGGCTAGAGCGGTCATTCTTACACCGTTTTGTTCAGAAGAGATGGGGGAATCTTCCAGTGTTTACAATTTATCATTAAAATATGAATTATTAAAGATATTTGACTTCTAATGCACCATAACTGAGTAGAGCGAAGCAAAAACTGCCTTGACTTGCCCTCAAACAACGCTTTCTAACTCTAAATCTATTTGGAGTATCGATATCATTCTTTCACCGTAAGAGACAGCAGGGTTTGGTGAACAATCATGGAAATTTTCAGGTCTCTGTGGAAATCCAACAAAAAGTTATGACGAGAGAAAAAAGTGGTTCATTTCCACAGTTTGAAATCTGAAGAAATCTGAGCGAAGGACAAATTTCCTACCCTCAAACAAGTCCAACTCATTTCAGAACGGTAATAGGTGAGAAAATAATTCTTGAATTGTGAGCGTCACGAGTGTCTGAAGATATACCGGGACAAGCCTCATGTCTTAACTTTGCTTCGTTAAGGAGATATGACGATTCGAATATGCCTCTCATTACAGAAATGCAGCGGTGATTTTGAACAAACTCTCCATTGACTTTATATGGAGAGTTTTCTGACCTTGTGTTAGTCTGAGGAGATTTGCCAAAATTCTATAAATCCCACAACAATGATGGTGACATTTTCTGAAAGCCAGCAAAAATACCTACGTTTTGATGTATAATTTGTGGAAGTTGAGTGAAAATTGAGCAAGTAGCAGGAAGTTGTTCGGACATGAAGTGAAAATTGCAAAACCTTCAGTGGCACACTGGAAGCCAAGAGCATAGCAACCATAACAACACATGTATTTTGTGAAAAATCACAATTTTGCAACTCAAAACTTTAAGAGGCATAAAAGTAAAACAGTAAAAGATTTGAAAAAGCTGAATCATACCTGAATAGCCCAATAATTTGTGAACATTTTAAAATTTGAATGGTTGTTCTAGGTGAAAGTATGAGGAAGTAGTTAAGTTTCAAAAACAAGCAAATTTTAGCAGAATTGCTGAAGTTTCCCATTCATTTCAATGGGACAAATTAAAGGAAAAAAGTGGAATATTTTAAAAAGTATAATAGTTAAAAATAGCAAAAGTCATAGCCGGAAAGAGCAAAAATAGCTGAATAGTTTAAAATTTGAACGGTGAAAATCGGCTGAAAATTGTGGAAGTAGTTCTACGGCGAAAAGTGTACGGAAGTCCTAAGAATAATAATAACTAGAAAAATTTGCATTTCCTGCGAAAATGCAGTGTGGATGCTTAAAGCTGAAGCTGTATGCAAAAAGTAGCTGAAAAAGCTGAAAAGTTGCAGAAATTGTAAAAACTTTGCAGAAGCAAAAGAAGTTTGCTAAAATGGAATAACTTAGCAGAACTGCAATATCTTAGAGGAAACATAATACTTGGCAGAAATACAATAGCATAGCAGAATTTAGCAGAAATATTGTAACTTACCAGAAACATGATAACTTCTCAAAAATACAAGAATTTAGGAGAAATAGTATAAGATAACAGAAAGAATATATTTAGCCAAAAATACTTAAACATTACAGAAACACTATGATTTAGAAAAATAGTACAACAGAGCAGAAATATTGTGATTTACCAGAGACACTGTGATGAACTATGAATATTGTAATTTTAAATTAAGACTATGTTTTAGCACAAATATTATAATTTGGCAGAAATACTATAATTTAGCAGAAATACTATATTAAGCACAAATCCTATAAAAAGCAGAAATGGTATGATTAAGCATAAATTCTACATTTAGTAGGTATACTTTGTTTTAGCACAAATCCCATAAAAAGCAGAAATACTGTACTATGATTTAGTAGAAAAACTATAATTAATCAGAAATACTAAATTTAGCAGAAATACTATATTAAGCACAAATCCTTTGAAAAGCAGAAATAGTATGATTAAGCATAAATACTACATTTAGCAGAAATACTATATTAAGCACAAATCCTATAAAAGCAGAAATAGTATATTAAGCACAAATCTTATAAAATAGCAGAAATAGTATGATTTAGCACAATAGTAATAAGTTAAACAGAAAAATTGGAAAAGCAAAATGGACAGCTGAAAAAATGCTGAACATGCTGAGGTTCCCTCAAATATACTTGTTAAATGACAAAAATCTGCAAAAAAATTTATGACAGCCACACAATTACAAATATGTACACATGAGGAAACACACATGCACAGAGAGACACACACACAAGATCCAATTCAGTCAACCAGTCTAAATATATTGAATTTGAATCTTACAATGAGATCATCCCATTAAAAGGCTTTCTCTCTCTCTCTCTCTCTCTCTCTCTCTCTCTCTCTCTCTCTCTCTCCCTGTCACACACACACACACACACACACACACACACACACACACACACACACACACAGGGAGAGAGAAGTAAGTTTCTAGGTCAGCCTGGGAGCTGCTGAATTTGAATCCACCAATCAGAGAGGCTGTGCACTTTTCCCCACCAAAACGGGTGCTTCTGTTTACACACGCAGCACAGAGAGAGACACTGGATTATTGCAGTCTATTTCTCATAGTGAGGACTCCCCTCAAACAAATGACCATAATTTCCTAACCGTAGGGGCTAGAACGGTCATTCTTACACCGTTTTGTTCAGAAGAGATGGGGGAATCTTCAAGTGTTGACAATTTATCATTAAAATATGAATTTTTAGAGATATATGACATGGATGACTTGTTGACTTAGAAGCCACGAATTCCCCAATATGCAAATTTGAATGCCTGAGGCCACATATATGATTGGCTGCCTGGGAAGCTGTGCAGGCCCTGATTTGTGGATTTGAATTCCTCAGCCCTCAGATATGATTGGCTGGCTTAGAAGCCATGAAGGCCCCAATATGCAAATTTGAATGCCTCAGGACACTTATATGATTGGCTGGGAAACCGTGCAGGCCCTGATTTGAAAATTTGAATGTCTCAGTCCTCACAGAGGATTGGCTGCCTGGGGACCTGGCAGAAATATATAGAAATAGTATGATTAAGCATAAATACTACATTTAGTAGAAATACTATGTTTTAGCACAAATACTATAAAAAGCAGAAATACTATAATTTAGCAGAAATACCATATTAAGCACAAATCATATAAAAAGCAGAAATACTATATTAAGCACAAATTCTATAAAAAGCAGAAATACTATATTAAGCACAAATCCTATTAAAAGCAGAAATACTATATTAAGCACAAATCTTATGAAATAGCAGAAACAGTATGATTTAGCACAATAGTAATAAGTTAAACAGAAAAATTGGAAAAGCAAAATGGACAGCTGAAAAAATGCTGAACATGCTGAGGGTCCCTCAAATATACTTGTTAAATGAAAAAATCAGCAAAAAAATGCACAGGGAGAGAGAAGTAAGTTTCTAGGTCAGCCTGGGAGCTGCTGAATTTGAATCCACCAATCAGAGAGCCTGTGTACTTTTTCCCGCCAAAACAGGTGCATCTTTTTACACACGCAGCAGAGAGAGGCACAGGATTATTGCAGCCTATTTCTCATAGTGAGGACTCCCCTCAAACAAATGACCATAATTTCCAAACCGTAGGGGCTAGAGCGGTCATTCTTACACCGTTTTGTTCAGAAGAGATGGGGGAATCTTCCAGTGTTAACAATTTATCATTAAAATGTGAATTTTTAGAGATATACGACATGGATGACTTGTTGACTTAGAAGCCACGAATTCCCCCAATATGCAAATTTGAATGCCTGAGGCCACATATATGATTGGCTGCCTGGGAAGCCGTGCAGGCCCTGATTTGTGGATTTGAATTCCTCAGCCCTCAGATATGATTGGCTGGCTTAGAAGCCATGAAGGCCCCAATATGCAAATTTGAATGCCTCAGGACACATATATGATTGGCTGGGAAACCGTGCAGGCCCTGATTTGAAAATTTGAATGTCTAAGTCCTCACAGAGGATTGGCTGCCTGGGGACATGGCAGAAATATATAGAAATACTATGATTAAGCATAAATACTACATTTAGTAGAAATACTATGTTTTAGCACAAATACTATAAAAAGCAGAAATACTATAATTTAGCAGAAATACTATATTATTAAGCACAAATCCTATAAAAAGCAGAAATACTATATTAGGCACAAATCCTATAAAAAACAGAAATAGTATGATTAAGCATAAATACTACATTTAGTAGAAATACTATGTTTTAGCACAAATAGTATAAAAAGCAGAAATATTATAATTTAGCACAAATAGTATAAAAAGCAGAAATATTATAATTTAGCACAAATAGTATAAAAAGCAGAAATATTATAATTTAGCACAAATAGTATAAAAAGCAGAAATATTATAATTTAGCACAAATAGTATAAAAAGCAGAAATACTACATTTAGTAGAAATACTATGTTTTAGCACAAATAGTATAAAAAGCAGAAATATTATAATTTAGCACAAATAGTATAAAAAGCAGAAATATTATAATTTAGCACAAATAGTATAAAAAGCAGAAATATTATAATTTAGCACAAATAGTATAAAAAGCAGAAATACTACATTTAGTAGAAATACTATGTTTTAGCACAAATAGTATAATAAAGCAGAAACACTATAATTTAGCAGAAATACTGTATTTAGCACAAGTACCGAAAAGTACCAGAAATACTATGATTTAGCAGAATAGCAATAACTTACAAAATTACAAATATGGAGGCATATTGAAACAGAAATGCAGAGAGGGACACACAAACACAGGCTCTAATCCAGTCAATCAGTCTAACTATATTCAATTTAAATCCTACAATGACATGCTGCCAAATAAGGGCAGGGTCCTCTCTCTCCCACTAAACACACACACACACACACACACACACACACATACACACACACACACACACACACAGACAGACACAGAGGGAGAGAGCTGCCGAATTTAAATCCACCAATCAGAGTGGCTGTTTACGTTTTCCCGCCAAAAAAGGTGCATCTTTTTACACACGCAGCAGAGAGAGGCACAGGATTATTGCAGTCTATTTCTCATAGTGACGACTCCCCTCAAACAAATGACCATAATTTCCTAACCGTAGGGGCTAGAACGGTCATTCTTACACCGTTTTGTTCAGAAGACATGGGGGAATCTTCCAGTGTTTACAATTTATCATTAAAATATGAATTATTAAAGATATTTGACTTCTAATGCACCATAACTGAGTAGAGCGAAGCAAAAACTGCCTTGACTTGCCCTCAAACAACGCTTTGTAACTTGAAATCTATTTGGAGTATCGATATCATTCTTTCACCGTAAGAGACAGCAGGCTTTGGTGAACAATCATGGAAATTTTCAGGTCTCTGTGGAAATCCAACAAAAAGTTATGACGAGAGAAAAAAGTGGTTCATTTCCAGACTTTGAAATCTGAAGAAATCTGAGCGAAGGACGAATTTCCTACCCTCAAACAAGTCCAACTCATTTCAGAACGGTAATAGTTGAGAAAGAAATTCTTGAATTGTGAGCGTCAGGAGTGTCTGAAGATATGCCGGGACAAGCCTCATGTCTTAACTTTGCTTCGTTAAGGAGATATGACGATTCGAATATGCCTCTCATTACAGAAATGCAGCGGTGATTTTGAACAAACTCTCCATTGACTTTATATGGAGAGTTTTCTGACCTTGTGTTAGTCTGAGGAGATTTGCGAAAGTTCTATGAATACCACAACAATGATAGTGACATTTTCTGAAAGCCAGAAAAAATACCTACGTTTTGATGTATAATTTGTGGAAGTTGAGTGAAAATTGAGCAAGTAGCAAACAGTTGTTCGGACATGAAGAGAAGACTGCAAAACCTTCAGTGGCACACTGGAAGCCAAGAGCATAGCAACCATAACAACGCATGTATTTTGTGAAAAATCACAATTTTGCAACTCAAAACTTTAAGAGGCATAAAAGTAAAACAGTAAAAGATTTGAAAAAGCTGAATCATACCTGAATAGCCCAATAATTTGTGAACATTTTAAAATTTGAATGGTTGTTCTAGGTGAAAGTATGAGGAAGTAGTTAAGTTTCAAAAACAAGCAAATTTTAGCAGAATTGCTGAAGTTTCCCATTCATTTCAATGGGACAAATTAAAGGAAAAAAGTGGAATATTTTAAAAAGTATAATAGTTAAAAATAGCAAAAGTCATAGCCGGAAAGAGCAAAAATAGCTGAATAGTTTAAAATTTGAACGGTGAAAATCGGCTGAAAATTGTGGAAGTAGTTTAACGGCGAAAAGTGTACGGAAGTCCTAAGAATAATAATAATAATAATAATAATAAAGAATAAAGAGAAACAGGAACTCAATAGTGTGGATGCTTAAAGCATCCACACAATAATAATAAAGAATAAAGAGAAACAGGAACTCAATAGTGTGGATGCTTAAAGCATCCACACAATAATAACTAGAAAAATTTGCATTTCCTGCGAAAATGCAGTGTGGATGCTTAAAGCTGAAGCTGTATGCAAAAAGTAGCTGAAAAAGCTGAAAAGTTGCAGAAATTGTAAAAACTTTGCAGAAGCAAAAGAAGTTTGCTAAAATGGAATAACTTAGCAGAACTGCAATATCTTAGAGGAAACATAATACTTGGCAGAAATACAATAGCATAGCAGAATTTAGCAGAAATATTGTAACTTACCAGAAACATGATAACTTCTCAAAAATACAAGAATTTAGGAGAAATAGTATAAGATAACAGAAAGAATATATTTAGCCAAAAATACTTAAACATTACAGAAACACTATGATTTAGAAAAATAGTACAACAGAGCAGAAATATTGTGATTTACCAGAGACACTGTGATGAACTATGAATATTGTAATTTTAAATTGAGACTATGTTTTAGCACAAATATTATAATTTGGCAGAAATACTATAATTTAGCAGAAATACTATATTAAGCACAAATCCTATAAAAAGCAGAAATGGTATGATTAAGCACAAATACTACATTTAGTAGAAATACTTTGTTTTAGCACAAATCCCATAAAAAGCAGAAATACTGTACTATGATTTAGTAGAAAAACTATAATTAATCAGAAATACTAAATTTAGCAGAAATACTATATTAAGCACAAATACTATAAAAAGCATAAATACTACATTTAGCAGAAATACTATATTAAGCACAAATCCTATAAAAGCAGAAATAGTATATTAAGCACAAATCTTATAAAATAGCAGAAATAGTATGATTTAGCACAATAGTAATAAGTTAAACAGAAAAATTGGAAAAGCAAAATGGACAGCTGAAAAAATGCTGAACATGCTGAGGGTCCCTCAAATATACTTGTTAAATGACAAAAATCTGCAAAAAAATTTATTACAGCCACACAATCACAAATATGTACACATGAGGAAACACACATGCACAGAGAGACCCACACACAAGATCCAATTCAGTCAACCAGTCTAAATATATTGAATTTAAATCTTAGAATGAGATCATCCCATTAAAAGCCTTTCTCTCTCTCTCTCTCTCTCTCTCTCTCTGTCACACACACACACACACACACACACACAGGGAGAGAGAAGTAAGTTTCTAGGTCAGCCTGGGAGCTGGTGAATTCGAATCCACCAATCAGAGAGGCTGTGCACTTTTCCCCACCAAAACAGGTGCATCTGTTTACACACGCAGCAGCACAGAGAGACACAGGATTTTTGCAGTCTATTTCTCATAGTGACGACTCCCCTCAAACAAATGACCGTAATTTCCTAACCGTAGGGGCTAGAACGGTCATTCTTACACCGTTTTGTTCAGAAGAGATGGGGGAATCTTCAAGTGTTGACAATTTAATATTAAAATATGAATTTTTAGAGATATATGACATGGATGACTTGTTGACTTAGAAGCCACGAATTCCCCAATATGCAAATTTGAATGCCTGAGACCACATATGTGATTGGCTGGCTGGGAAGCCGTGCAGGCCCTGATTTGTGGATTTGAATTCCTCAGCCCTCAGATATGATTGGCTGGCTTAGAAGCCACGAAGGCCCCAATATGCAAATTTGAATGCCTCAGGACACTTATTTGATTGGCTGGGAAACTGTGCAGGCCCTGATTTGAAAATTTGAATGTCTCAGTCCTCACAGAGGATTGGCTGCCTGGGGACCTGGCAGAAATATATAGAAATACTATTATTAAGCATAAATACTACATTTAGTAGAAATACTATGTTTTAGCACAAATAGTATAAAAAGCAGAAATATTGTAATTTAGCAGAAATACTATATTAGGCACAAATTCTATAAAAAGCAGAAATACTATATTAAGCACAAATCATATAAAAAGCAGAAATACTATATTAAGCACAAATTCTATAAAAAGCAGAAATACTATATTAAGCACAAATCCTATAAAAAGCAGAAATACTATATTAACCACAAATCTTATGAAATAGCAGAAACAGTATGATTTAGCACAATAGTAATAAGTTAAACAGAAAAATTGGAAAAGCAAAATGGACAGCTGAAAAAATGCTGAACATGCTGAGGGTCCCTCAAATATACTTGTTAAATGAAAAAATCAGCAAAAAAATGCACAGGGAGAGAGAAGTAAGTTTCTAGGTCAGCCTGGGAGCTGCTGAATTTGAATCCACCAATCAGAGAGCCTGTGTACTTTTTCCCGCCAAAACAGGTGCATCTTTTTACACACGCAGCAGAGAGAGGCACAGGATTATTGCAGCCTATTTCTCATAGTGAGGACTCCCCTCAAACAAATGACCATAATTTCCTAACCGTAGGGGCTAGAGCGGTCATTCTTACACCGTTTTGTTCAGAAGAGATGGGGGAATCTTCCAGTGTTAACAATTTATCATTAAAATGTGAATTTTTAGAGATATACGACATGGATGACTTGTTGACTTAGAAGCCACGAATTCCCCCAATATGCAAATTTGAATGCCTGAGGCCACATATATGATTGGCTGGCTGGGAAGCCGTGCAGGCCCTGATTTGTGGATTTGAATTCCTCAGCCCTCAGATATGATTGGCTGGCTTAGAAGCCATGAAGGCCCCAATATGCAAATTTGAATGCCTCAGGACACATATATGATTGGCTGGGAAACCGTGCAGGCCCTGATTTGAAAATTTGAATGTCTAAGTCCTCACAGAGGATTGGCTGCCTGGGGACCTGGCAGAAATATATAGAAATACTATGATTAAGCATAAATACTACATTTAGTAGAAATACTATGTTTTAGCACAAATAGTATAAAAAGCAGAAATATTATAATTTAGCACAAATAGTATAAAAAGCAGAAATATTATAATTTAGCACAAATAGTATAAAAAGCAGAAATACTACATTTAGTAGAAATACTATGTTTTAGCACAAATACTATAAAAAGCAGAAATACTATAATTTAGTAGAAATACTATATTAAGCACAAATCCTATAAAAAGCAGAAATACTATATTAGGCACAAATCTTATAAAATAGCAGAAATAGTATTATTTAGCACAATAGTAATAAGTTAAACAGAAAAATTGGAAAAGCAAAATGGACAGCTGAAAAAATGCTGAACATGCTGAGGGTCCCTCAAATATACTTGTTAAATGAAAAAATCAGCAAAAAAATGCACAGGGAGAGAGAAGTAAGTTTCTAGGTCAGCCTGGGAGCTGCTGAATTTGAATCCACCAATCAGAGAGCCTGTGTACTTTTTCCCGCCAAAACATGTGCCTCTTTTTACACACGCAGCACAGAGAGGCACAGGATTATTGCAGCCTATTTCTCATAGTGAGGACTCCCCTCAAACAAATGACCATAATTTCCAAACCGTAGGGGCTAGAGCGGTCATTCTTACACCGTTTTGTTCAGAAGAGATGGGGGAATCTTCCAGTGTTTACAATTTATCATTAAAATATGAATTATTAAAGATATTTGACTTGTAATGCACCATAACTGAGTAGAGCGAAGCAAAAACTGCCTTGACTTGCCCTCAAACAACGCTTTCTAACTCGAAATCTATTTGGAGTATCGATATCATTCTTTCACCGTAAGAGACAGCAGGCTTTGGTGAACAATCATGGAAATTTTCAGGTCTCTGTGGAAATCCAACAAAAAGTTATGACGAGAGAAAAAAGTGGTTCATTTCCACAGTTTGAAATCTGAAGAAATCTGAGCGAAGGACGAATTTCCTACCCTCAAACAAGTCCAACTCATTTCAGAACGGTAATAGGTGAGAAAGAAATTCTTGAATTGTGAGCGTCAGGGGTGTCTGAAGATATTCGGGGACAAGCCTCATGTCTTAACTTTGCTTCGTTAAGGAGATATGACGATTCGAATATGCCTCTCATTACAGAAATCCAGCGGTGATTTTGAACAAGCTCTCCATTGACTTTATATGGAGAGTTTTCTGACCTTGTGTTAGTCTGAGGAGATTTGCAAAAATTCTATAAATCCCACAACAATGATGGTGACATTTTCTGAAAGCCAGCAAAAATACCTACGTTTTGATGTATAATTTGTGGAAGTTGAGTGAAAATTGAGCAAGTAGCAGGAAGTTGTTCGGACATGAAGTGAAAATTGCAAAACCTTCAGTGGCACACTGGAAGCCAAGAGCATAGCAACCATAACAACACATGTATTTTGTGAAAAATCACAATTTTGCAACTCAAAACTTTAAGAGGCATAAAAGTAAAACAGTAAAAGATTTGAAAAAGCTGAATCATACCTGAATAGCCCAATAATTTGTGAACATTTTAAAGTTTGAATGGTTGTTCTAGGTGAAAATATGAGGAAGTAGTTAAGTTTCAAAAACAAGCAAATTTTAGCAGAATTGCTGAAGTTTCCCATTCATTTCAATGGGACAAATTAAAGGAAAAAAGTGGAATATTTTAAAAAGTATAATAGTTAAAAATAGCAAAAATCGTAGCAGGAAAGAGCAAAAATAGCTGAATAGTTTAAAATTTGAACGGTGAAAATCGGCTGAAAATTGTGGAAGTAGTTTAACGGCGAAAAGTGTACGGAAGCAACTAGAATAATAATAATAATAACTAGAAAAATTTGCATTTCCTGCGAAAATGCAGTGTGGATGCTTAAAGCTAAAGCTGTATGCAAAAAGTAGCTGAAAAAGCTGAAAAGTTGCAGAAATTGTAAAAACTTTGCAGAAGCAAAAGAAGTTTGCTAAAATGGAATAACTTAGCAGAACTGCAATATCTTAGAGGAAACATAATACTTGGCAGAAATACAATAGCATAGCAGAATTTAGCAGAAATATTGTAACTTACCAGAAACATGATAACTTCTCAAAAATACAAGAATTTAGGAGAAATAGTATAAGATAACAGAAAGAATATATTTAGCCAAAAATACTTAAACATTACAGAAACACTATGATTTAGAAAAATAGTACAACAGAGCAGAAATATTGTGATTTACCAGAGACACTGTGATGAACTATGAATATTGTAATTTTAAATTGAGACTATGTTTTAGCACAAATATTATAATTTGGCAGAAATACTATAATTTAGCAGAAATACTATATTAAGCACAAATCCTATAAAAAGCAGAAATACTGTACTATGATTTAGTAGAAAAACTATAATTAATCAGAAATACTAAATTTAGCAGAAATACTATATTAAGCACAAATCCTATAAAAGCAGAAATAGCATATTAAGCACAAATCTTATAAAATAGCAGAAATAGTATGATTTAGCACAATAGTAATAAGTTAAACAGAAAAATTGGAAAAGCAAAATGGACAGCTGAAAAAATGCTGAACATGCTGAGGGTCCCTCAAATATACTTGTTAAATGACAAAAATCTGCAAAAAAATTTATTACAGCCACACAATCACAAATATGTACACATGAGGAAACACACATGCACAGAGAGACCCACACACAAGATCCAATTCAGTCAACCAGTCTAAATATATTGAATTTAAATCTTAGAATGAGATCATCCCATTAAAAGCCTTTCTCTCTCTCTCTCTCTCTCTCTCTCTCTCTCTGTCACACACACACACACACACACACACACACACAGGGAGAGAGAAGTAAGTTTCTAGGTCAGCCTGGGAGCTGCTGAATTTGAATCCACCAATCAGAGAGCCTGTGTACTTTTTCCCGCCAAAACAGGTGCATCTTTTTACACACGCAGCAGAGAGAGGCACAGGATTATTGCAGCCTATTTCTCATAGTGAGGACTCCCCTCAAACAAATGACCATAATTTCCAAACCGTAGGGGCTAGAACGGTCATTCTTACACCGTTTTGTTCAGAAGAGATGGGGGAATCTTCAAGTGTTGACAATTTAATATTAAAATATGAATTTTTAGAGATATATGACATGGATGACTTGTTGACTTAGAAGCCACGAATTCCCCAATATGCAAATTTGAATGCCTGAGACCACATATGTGATTGGCTGGCTGGGAAGCCGTGCAGGCCCTGATTTGTGGGTTTGAATTCCTCAGCCCTCAGATATGATTGGCTGGCTTAGAAGCCACGAAGGCCCCAATATGCAAATTTGAATGCCTCAGGACACTTATTTGATTGGCTGGGAAACTGTGCAGGCCCTGATTTGAAAATTTGAATGTTTCAGTCCTCACAGAGGATTGGCTGCCTGGGGACCTGGCAGAAATATATAGAAATACTATTATTAAGCATAAATACTACATTTAGTAGAAATACTATGTTTTAGCACAAATATTATAAAAAGAAGAAAAACTATAATTTAGCAGAAATACTATATTAAGCACAAATCCTATAAAAAGCAGAAATACTATAATTTAGAACAAATAGTATAAAAAGCAGAAATACTATAATTTAGCAGAAATACTATGTTAGGCACAAATCCTATAAAAAGCAGAAATACTATAATTTAGCAGAAATACTATATTAGGCATAAATCCTATGAAAAGCAGAAATAGTATGATTTAGCAGAAATACTGTATTTAGCACAAGTACCGAAAAGTACCAGAAATACTATGATTTAGCAGAATAGTAATAACTTATTGAAACACAAATGCACAGAGGGACACACAAACACAGGCTCTAATCCAGTCAACCAGTCTAACTATGTTCAATTTAAATCCTACAATGACATGCTGTCAAATAAGGGCAGGGTCCTCTCTCTCCCACTAAACACACACACACACACACACACACACACACACACACACACACAGGGAGAGAGGACTAAGTTTCTAGGTCAGCCTGGGAGCTGCTGAATTTGAATCCACCAATCAGAGAGGCTGTTTACGTTTTCCCGCCAAAAAAGGTGCATCTTTTTACACACGCAGCACAGAGACATAGACCTGCTTCTTTCAGTTTATTTCACATAGTGAGGATTCCCCTCAAACAAATGACCATAATTTCCTAACCATAGGGGCTAGAGCGGTCATTCTTACACCGTTTTGTTCAGAAGAGATGGGGGAATCTTCAAGTGTTGACAATTTATCATTAAAATATGAATTTTTAGAGATATATGACATGGATGACTTGTTGACTTAGAAGCCACGAATTCCCCAATATGCAAATTTAAATGCCTGGAGCCCACATACATGATTGGCTGGCTGGGAAGCTGTGCAGGCCCTGATTTGTGGATTTGAATTCCTCAGCCCTCAGATATGATTGGCTGGCTTAGAAGCCATGAAGGCCCCAATATGCAAATTTGAATGCCTCAGGACACATATATGATTGGCTGGGAAGCCGTGCAGGCCCTGATTTGAAAATTTGAATTTCTCAGTCCTCACAGAGGATTGGCTGCCTGGGGACCTGGCAGATATATATAGAAATACTATGATTAAGCATAAATACTACATTTAGTAGAAATACTATGTTTTAGCACAAATACTATAAAAAGCAGAAATATTATAATTTAGCACAAATAGTATAAAAAGCAGAAATATTATAATTTAGCACAAATAGTATAAAAAGCAGAAATATTATAATTTAGCACAAATAGTATAAAAAGCAGAAATACTACATTTAGTAGAAATACTATGTTTTAGCACAAATAGTATAAAAAGCAGAAATATTATAATTTAGCACAAATAGTATAAAAAGCAGAAATATTATAATTTAGCACAAATAGTATAAAAAGCAGAAATACTACATTTAGTAGAAATACTATGTTTTAGCACAAATAGTATAAAAAGCAGAAATATTATAATTTAGCACAAATAGTATAAAAAGCAGAAATATTATAATTTAGCACAAATAGTATAAAAAGCAGAAATATTATAATTTAGCACAAATAGTATAAAAAGCAGAAATATTATAATTTAGCACAAATAGTATAAAAAGCAGAAATATTATAATTTAGCACAAATAGTATAAAAAGCAGAAATACTACATTTAGTAGAAATACTATGTTTTAGCACAAATAGTATAATAAAGCAGAAATACTATAATTTAGCAGAAATACTGTATTTAGCACAAGTACCAAAAAGTACCAGAAATACTATGATTTAGCAGAATAGCAATAACTTACAAAATTACAAATATGGAGGCATATTGAAACAGAAATGCAGAGAGGGACACACAAACACAGGCTCTAATCCAGTCAATCAGTCTAACTATATTCAATTTAAATCCTACAATGACATGCTGCCAAATAAGGGCAGGGTCCTCTCTCTCCCACTAAACACACACACACACACACACACACACACACACACACACACACACACACACAGACAGACACAGAGGGAGAGAGCTGCCGAATTTAAATCCACCAATCAGAGTGGCTGTTTACGTTTTCCCGCCAAAACAGGTGCATCTTTTTACACACGCAGCAGCACAGAGAGGCACAGGATTATTGCAGCCTATTTCTCATAGTGAGGACTCCCCTCAAACAAATGACCATAATTTCCTAACCGTAGGGGCTAGAGCGGTCATTCTTACACTGTTTGGTTCAGAAGAGATGGGGGAATCTTCCAGTGTTAACAATTTATCATTAAAATGTGAATTTTTAGAGATATATGACATGGATGACTTGTTGACTTAGAAGCCACGAATTCCCCAATATGCAAATATGAATGCCTGAGACCACATATATGATTGGCTGGCTGGGAAGCCGTGCAGGCCCTGATTTGTGGATTTGAATTCCTCAGCCCTCAGATATGATTGGCTGGCTTAGAAGCCATGAAGGCCCCAATATGCAAATTTGAATGCCTCAGGACACATATATGATTGGCTGGGAAGCCGTGCAGGCCCTGATTTGAAAATTTGAATTTCTCAGTCCTCACAGAGGATTGGCTGCCTGGGGACCTGGCAGAAATATATAGAAATACTATGATTAAGCATAAATACTACATTTAGTAGAAATACTATGTTTTAGCACAAATACTATAAAAAGCAGAAATACTATAATTTAGCAGAAATACTATATTAAGCACAAATCCTATAAAAAGCAGAAATAGGATGATTAAGCATAAACACTACATTTAGTAGAAATACTATGTTTGAGCAAAAATCCTATAAAAAGCAGAAATACTATATTAGGCACAAATCCCATAAAAAGCAGAAATAGTATGATTAAGCATAAATACTACATTTAGTAGAAATACTATGTTTTAGCACAAATAGTATAAAAAGCAGAAATATTGTAATTTAGCAGAAATACTATATTAGGCACAAATCTTATAAAATAGCAGAAATAGTATTATTTAGCACAATAGTAATAAGTTAAACAGAAAAATTGGAAAAGCAAAATGGACAGCTGAAAAAATGCTGAACATGCTGAGGGTCCCTCAAATATACTTGTTAAATGAAAAAATCAGCAAAAAAATGCACAGGGAGAGAGAAGTAAGTTTCTAGGTCAGCCTGGGAGCTGCTGAATTTGAATCCACCAATCAGAGAGCCTGTGTACTTTTTCCCGCCAAAACATGTGCCTCTTTTTACACACGCAGCACAGAGAGGCACAGGATTATTGCAGCCTATTTCTCATAGTGAGGACTCCCCTCAAACAAATGACCATAATTTCCAAACCGTAGGGGCTAGAGCGGTCATTCTTACACCGTTTTGTTCAGAAGAGATGGGGGAATCTTCCAGTGTTTACAATTTATCATTAAAATATGAATTATTAAAGATATTTGACTTGTAATGCACCATAACTGAGTAGAGCAAAGCAAAAACTGCCTTGACTTGCCCTCAAACAACGCTTTCTAACTCGAAATCTATTTGGAGCATCGATATCATTCTTTCACCGTAAGAGACAGCAGGCTTTGGTGAACAATCATGGAAATTTTCAGGTCTCTGTGGAAATCCAACAAAAAGTTATGACGAGAGAAAAAAGTGGTTCATTTCCACAGTTTGAAATCTGAAGAAATCTGAGCGAAGGACGAATTTCCTACCCTCAAACAAGTCCAACTCATTTCAAAACGGTAATAGGTGAGAAAGAAATTCTTGAATTGTGAGCGTCAGGGGTGTCTGAAGATATTCGGGGACAAGCCTCATGTCTTAACTTTGCTTCGTTAAGGAGATATGACGATTCGAATATGCCTCTCATTACAGAAATCCAGCGGTGATTTTGAACAAGCTCTCCATTCACTTTATATGGAGAGTTTTCTGACCTTGTGTTAGTCTGAGGAGATTTGCAAAAATTCTATAAATCCCACAACAATGATGGTGACATTTTCTGAAAGCCAGCAAAAATACCTACGTTTTGATGTATAATTTGTGGAAGTTGAGTGAAAATTGAGCAAGTAGCAGGAAGTTGTTCGGACATGAAGTGAAAATTGCAAAACCTTCAGTGGCACACTGGAAGCCAAGAGCATAGCAACCATAACAACACATGTATTTTGTGAAAAATCACAATTTTGCAACTCAAAACTTTAAGAGGCATAAAAGTAAAACAGTAGAAGATTTGAAAAAGCTGAATCATACCTGAATAGCCAAATAATTTGTGAACATTTTAAAATTTGAATGGTTGTTCTAGGTGAAAATATGAGGAAGTAGTTAAGTTTCAAAAACAGGCAAAATTTAGCAGAATTGCAGAAGTTTCCCATTCATTTCAATGGGACAAATTAAAGGAAAAAAGCTTAATATTTTAAAAAGTATAATAGTTAAAAATAGCAAAAATCGTAGCAGGAATTAGCAAAAATAGCTGAATAGTTTAAAGTTTGAACGGTGAAAATAGCACAAAAATTGTGGAAGTAGTTAAACGGCGAAAAGTGTACGGAAACACCCGGAATAATAATAATAATAAAGAATAAAGAGAAACAGGAACTCAATAGTGTGGATGCTTAAAGCATCCACACAACTAGAAAAATTTGCATTTCCTGCGAAAATGCAGTGTGGATGCTTAAAGCTGAAGCTGTATGCAAAAAGTAGCTGAAAAAGCTGAAAAGTTGCAGAAATTGTAAAAACTTTGCAGAAGCAAAAGAAGTTTGCTAAAATGGAATAACTTAGCAGAACTGCAATATCTTAGAGGAAACATAATACTTGGCAGAAATACAATAGCATAGCAGAATTTAGCAGAAATATTGTAACTTACCAGAAACATGATAACTTCTCAAAAATACAAGAATTTAGGAAAAATAGTCTAAGATAACAGAAAGAATATATTTAGCCAAAAATACTTAAACATTACAGAAACACTATGATTTAGAAAAATAGTACAACAGAGCAGAAATATTGTGATTTACCAGAGACACTGTGATGAACTATGAATATTGTAATTTTAAATTGAGACTATGTTTTAGCACAAATATTATAATTTGGCAGAAATACTATAATTTAGCAGAAATACTATATTAAGCACAAATCCTATAAAAAGCAGAAATGGTATGATTAAGCACAAATACTACATTTAGTAGAAATACTTTGTTTTAGCACAAATCCCATAAAAAGCAGAAATACTGTACTATGATTTAGTAGAAAAACTAATTAATCAGAAATACTAAATTTAGCAGAAATACTATATTAAGCACAAATACTATGAAAAGCAGAAATAGTATGATTAAGCATAAATACTACATTTAGCAGAAATACTATATTAAGCACAAATCCTATAAAAGCAGAAAGAGTATATTAAGCACAAATCTTATAAAATAGCAGAAATAGTATGATTTAGCACAATAGTAATAAGTTAAACAGAAAAATTGGAAAAGCAAAATGGACAGCTGAAAAAATGCTGAACATGCTGAGGGTCCCTCAAATATACTTGTTAAATGACAAAAATCTGCAAAAAAAATTTATTACAGCCACACAATCACAAATATGTACACATGAGGAAACACACATGCACAGAGAGACCCACACACAAGATCCAATTCAGTCAACCAGTCTAAATATATTGAATTTAAATCTTAGAATGAGATCATCCCATTAAAAGCCTTTCTCTCTCTCTCTCTCTCTCTCTCTCTCTGTCACACACACACACACACACACACACACACACACACACAGGGAGAGAGAAGTAAGTTTCTAGGTCAGCCTGGGAGCTGGTGAATTTGAATCCACCAATCAGAGAGGCTGTGCACTTTTCCCCACCAAAACAGGTGCATCTGTTTACACACGCAGCAGCACAGAGAGACACAGGATTTTTGCAGTCTATTTCTCATAGTGACGACTCCCCTCAAACAAATGACCGTAATTTCCTAACCGTAGGGGCTAGAACGGTCATTCTTACACCGTTTTGTTCAGAAGAGATGGGGGAATCTTCAAGTGTTGACAATTTAATATTAAAATATGAATTTTTAGAGATATATGACATGGATGACTTGTTGACTTAGAAGCCACGAATTCCCCAATATGCAAATTTGAATGCCTGAGACCACATATGTGATTGGCTGGCTGGGAAGCCGTGCAGGCCCTGATTTGTGGATTTGAATTCCTCAGCCCTCAGATATGATTGGCTGGCTTAGAAGCCACGAAGGCCCCAATATGCAAATTTGAATGCCTCAGGACACTTATTTGATTGGCTGGGAAACTGTGCAGGCCCTGATTTGAAAATTTGAATGTCTCAGTCCTCACAGAGGATTGGCTGCCTGGGGACCTGGCAGAAATATATAGAAATACTATTATTAAGCATAATTACTACATTTAGTAGAAATACTATGTTTTAGCACAAATACTATAAAAAGAAGAAAAACTATAATTTAGCAGAAATACTATATTAAGCACAAATCCTATAAAAAGCAGAAATACTATAATTTAGAACAAATAGTATAAAAAGCAGAAATACTATAATTTAGCAGAAATACTATATTAAGCACAAATCCTATAAAAAGCAGAAATAGGATGATTAAGCATAAACACTACATTTAGTAGAAATATTATGTTTGAGCACAAATAGTATAAAAAGCAGAAATATTGTAATTTAGCAGAAATACTATATTAGGCACAAATCTTATAAAATAGCAGAAATAGTATTATTTAGCACAATAGTAATAAGTTAAACAGAAAAATTGGAAAAGCAAAATGGACAGCTGAAAAAATGCTGAACATGCTGAGGGTCCCTCAAATATACTTGTTAAATGAAAAAATCAGCAAAAAAATGCACAGGGAGAGAGAAGTAAGTTTCTAGGTCAGCCTGGGAGCTGCTGAATTTGAATCCACCAATCAGAGAGCCTGTGTACTTTTTCCCGCCAAAACATGTGCCTCTTTTTACACACGCAGCACAGAGAGGCACAGGATTATTGCAGCCTATTTCTCATAGTGAGGACTCCCCTCAAACAAATGACCATAATTTCCAAACCGTAGGGGCTAGAGCGGTCATTCTTACACTGTTTTGTTCAGAAGAGATGGGGGAATCTTCCAGTGTTAACAATTTATCATTAAAATATGAATTATTAAAGATATTTGACTTCTAATGCACCATAACTGAGTAGAGCGAAGCAAAAACTGCCTTGACTTGCCCTCAAACAACGCTTTGTGACTTGAAATCTATTTGGAGTATCGATATCATTCTTTCACCGTAAGAGACAGCAGGCTTTGGTGAACAATCATGGAAATTTTCAGGTCTCTGTGGAAATCCAACAAAAAGTTATGACGAGAGAAAAAAGTGGTTCATTTCCACACTTTGAAATCTGAAGAAATCTGAGCGAAGGACGAATTTCCTACCCTCAAACAAGTCCAACTCATTTCAGAACGGTAATAGGTGAGAAAGAAATTCTTGAATTGTGAGTGTCAGGGGTGTCTGAAGATATTCGGGGACAAGCCTCATGTCTTAACTTTGCTTCGTTAAGGAGATATGACGATTCGAATATGCCTCTCATTACAGAAATCCAGCGGTGATTTTGAACAAGCTCTCCATTCACTTTATATGGAGAGTTTTCTGACCTTGTGTTAGTCTGAGGAGATTTGCAAAAATTCTATAAATCCCACAACAATGATGGTGACATTTTCTGAAAGCCAGCAAAAATACCTACGTTTTGATGTATAATTTGTGGAAGTTGAGTGAAAATTGAGCAAGTAGCAGGAAGTTGTTCGGACATGAAGTGAAAATTGCAAAACCTTCAGTGGCACACTGGAAGCCAAGAGCATAGCAACCATAACAACACATGTATTTTGTGAAAAATCACAATTTTGCAACTCAAAACTTTAAGAGGCATAAAAGTAAAACAGTAAAAGATTTGAAAAAGCTGAATCATACCTGAATAGCCCAATAATTTGTGAACATTTTAAAGTTTGAATGGTTGTTCTAGGTGAAAATATGAGGAAGTAGTTAAGTTTCAAAAACAAGCAAATTTTAGCAGAATTGCTGAAGTTTCCCATTCATTTCAATGGGACAAATTAAAGGAAAAAAGCTTAATATTTTAAAAAGTATAATAGTTAAAAATAGCAAAAATCATAGCAGGAATTAGCAAAAATAGCTGAATAGTTTAAAATTTGAACGGTGAAAATCGGCTGAAAATTGTGGAAGTAGTTTAACGGCGAAAAGTGTACGGAAGCAACTAGAATAATAATAATAATAACTAGAAAAATTTGCATTTCCTGCGAAAATGCAGTGTGGATGCTTAAAGCTGAAGCTGTATGCAAAAAGTAGCTGAAAAAGCTGAAAAGTTGCAGAAATTGTAAAAACTTTGCAGAAGCAAAAGAACTTTGCTAAAATGGAATAACTTAGGAGAACTGCAATATCTTAGAGGAAACATAATACTTGGCAGAAATACAATAGCATAGCAGAATTTAGCAGAAATATTGTAACTTACCAGAAACATGATAACTTCTCAAAAATACAAGAATTTAGGAGAAATAGTATAAGATAACAGAAAGAATATATTTAGCCAAAAATACTTAAACATTACAGAAACACTATGATTTAGAAAAATAGTACAACAGAGCAGAAATATTGTGATTTACCAGAGACACTGTGATGAACTATGAATATTGTAATTTTAAATTGAGACTATGTTTTAGCACAAATATTATAATTTGGCAGAAATACTATAATTTAGCAGAAATACTATATTAAGCACAAATCCTATAAAAAGCAGAAATGGTATGATTAAGCACAAATACTACATTTAGTAGAAATACTTTGTTTTAGCACAAATCCCATAAAAAGCAGAAATACTGTACTATGATTTAGTAGAAAAACTATAATTAATCAGAAATACTAAATTTAGCAGAAATACTATATTAAGCACAAATCCTATAAAAGCAGAAATAGTATATTAAGCACAAATCTTATAAAATAGCAGAAACAGTATGATTTAGCACAATAGTAATAACTTAAACAGAAAAACTGGAAAAGCAAAATGGACAGCTGAAAAAATGCTGAACATGCTGAGGGTCCCTCAAATATACTTGTTAAATGAAAAAAATTAGCAAAAAAAATCTATAACAGCCACACAATCACAAATATGTACACATAAGGAAACACACATGCACAGAGAGACACACTACCAAGATCAAATTCAGTCACCCAGTCTAAATATATTAAATTAGAATCTTAGAATGAGATCATCCCATTAAAAGGCTTTCTCTCTCTCTCTCTCTCTCTCTCTCTCTCTCTCTCTGTCACACACAGACACACACACACACACAGACACACAGGGAGAGAGAAGTAAGTTTCTAGGTCAGCCTGGGAGCTGCTGAATTTGAATCCACCAATCAGAGTGCCTGTTTACGTTTTCCCGCCAAAAGAGGTGCACCTTTTTACACACGCAGGCACAGAGAGGCACAGGATTATTGCAGCCTACTTTTCATAGTGACGACTCCCCTCAAACAAATGACCATAATTTCCTAACCGTAGGGGCTAGAGCGGTCATTCTTACACCGTTTTGTTCAGAAGAGATGGGGGAATCTTCCAGTGTTAACAATTTATCATTAAAATATGAATTATTAAAGATATTTGACTTGTAATGCAGCATAACTGAGTAGAGCGAAGCAAAAACTGCCTTGACTTGCCCTCAAACAACGGTTTGTAACTTGAAATCTGTTTGGAGTATTGATATCATTCTTTCACCGTAAGAGACAGCAGGCTTTGGTGAACAATCATGGAAATTTTCAGGTCGCTGTGGAAATCCAACAAAAAGTTATGACGAGAGAAAAAAGTGGTTCATTTCCAGACTTTGAAATCTGAAGAAATCTGAGCGAAGGACGAATTTCCTACCCTCAAACAAGTCCAACTCATTTCAGAACGGTAATAGGTGAGAAAGAAATTCTTGAATTGTGAGCGTCAGGAGTGTCTGAAGATATACCGGGACAAGCCTCATGTCTTAACTTTGCTTCGTTAAGGAGATATGACGATTCGAATATGCCTCTCATTACAGAAATGCAGCGGTGATTTTGAACAAGCTCTCCATTGACTTTATATGGACAGTTTTCTGACCTTGTGTTAGTCTGAGGAGATTTGCGAAAGTTCTATGAATACCACAACAATGATAGTGACATTTTCTGAAAGCCAGCAAAAATGCCTACGTTTTGATGTATAATTTGTGGAAGTTGAGTGAAAATTGAGCAAGTAGCAGGAAGTTGTTCGGACATGAAGAGAAGACTGCAAAAGCTTCAGTGACACACTGGAAGCCAAGAGCATAGCAACCATAACAACGCATGTATTTTGTGAAAAATCACAATTTTGCAACTCAAAACTTTAAGAGGCATAAAAGTAAAACAGTAAAAGATTTGAAAAAGCTGAATCATACCTGAATAGCCCAATAATTTGTGAACATTTTAAAGTTTGAATGGTTGTTCTAGGTGAAAGTATGAGGAAGTAGTTAAGTTTCAAAAACAAGCAAAATTTAGCAGAATTTTGGAAGATTTCCATTCATTTCAATGGGACAAATTAAAGGAAAAAAGTGGAATATTTTAAAAAGTATAATAGTTAAAAATAGCAAAAATCATAGCAGAAATTAGCAAAAATAGTTGAATAGTTTAAAATTTGAACGGTGAAAATCGGCTGAAAATTGTGGAAGTAGTTTAACGGCGAAAAGTGTACGGAAACACCCAGAATAATAATAATAATAATAATAAAGAATAAAGAGAAACAGGAACTCTATAGTGTGGATGCTTAAAGCATCCACACAATAATAAAGAATAAAGAGAAACAGGAACTCAATAGTGTGGATGCTTAAGCATCCACACAATAATAATAAAGAATAAAGAGAAACAGGAACTCAATAGTGTGGATGCTTAAGCATCCACACAATAAAGAATAAAGAGAAACAGGAACTCAATAGTGTGGATGCTTAAAGCATCCACACAACTAGAAAAATTTGCATTTCCTGCGAAAATGCAGTGTGGATGCTTAAAGCTGAAGCTGTATGCAAAAAGTAGCTGAAAAAGCTGAAAAGTTGCAGAAATTGTAAAAACTTTGCAGAAGCAAAAGAAGTTTGCTAAAATGGAATAACTTAGCAGAACTGCAATATCTTAGAGGAAACATAATACTTGGCAGAAATACAATAGCATAGCAGAATTTAGCAGAAATATTGTAACTTACCAGAAACATGATAACTTCTCAAAAATACAAGAATTTAGGAGAAATAGTATAAGATAACAGAAAGAATATATTTAGCCAAAAATACTTAAACATTACAGAAACACTATGATTTAGAAAAATAGTACAACAGAGCAGAAATATTGTGATTTACCAGAGACACTGTGATGAACTATGAATATTGTAATTTTAAATTGAGACTATGTTTTAGCACAAATATTATAATTTGGCAGAAATACTATAATTTAGCAGAAATACTATATTAAGCACAAATCCTATAAAAAGCAGAAATGGTATGATTAAGCACAAATACTACATTTAGTAGAAATACTTTGTTTTAGCACAAATCCCATAAAAAGCAGAAATACTGTACTATGATTTAGTAGAAAAACTATAATTAATCAGAAATACTAAATTTAGCAGAAATACTATATTAAGCACAAATACTATAAAAAGCAGAAATAGTATGATTAAGCATAAATACTACATTTAGCAGAAATACTATATTAAGCACAAATCCTATAAAAGCAGAAATAGTATATTAAGCACAAATCTTATAAAATAGCAGAAATAGTATGATTTAGCACAATAGTAATAAGTTAAACAGAAAAATTGGAAAAGCAAAATGGACAGCTGAAAAAATGCTGAACATGCTGAGGGTCCCTCAAATATACTTGTTAAATGACAAAAATCTGCAAAAAAATTTATTACAGCCACACAATCACAAATATGTACACATGAGGAAACACACATGCACAGAGAGACCCACACACAAGATCCAATTCAGTCAACCAGTCTAAATATATTGAATTTAAATCTTAGAATGAGATCATCCCATTAAAAGCCTTTCTCTCTCTCTCTCTCTCTCTCTCTCTCTCTGTCACACACACACACACACACACACACACACACACACACACACACACACAGGGAGAGAGAAGTAAGTTTCTAGGTCAGCCTGGGAGCTGGTGAATTCGAATCCACCAATCAGAGAGGCTGTGCACTTTTCCCCACCAAAACAGGTGCATCTGTTTACACACGCAGCAGCACAGAGAGACACAGGATTTTTGCAGTCTATTTCTCATAGTGACGACTCCCCTCAAACAAATGACCGTAATTTCCTAACCGTAGGGGCTAGAACGGTCATTCTTACACCGTTTTGTTCAGAAGAGATGGGGGAATCTTCAAGTGTTGACAATTTAATATTAAAATATGAATTTTTAGAGATATATGACATGGATGACTTGTTGACTTAGAAGCCACGAATTCCCCAATATGCAAATTTGAATGCCTGAGACCACATATGTGATTGGCTGGCTGGGAAGCCGTGCAGGCCCTGATTTGTGGATTTGAATTCCTCAGCCCTCAGATATGATTGGCTGGCTTAGAAGCCACGAAGGCCCCAATATGCAAATTTGAATGCCTCAGGACACTTATTTGATTGGCTGGGAAACTGTGCAGGCCCTGATTTGAAAATTTGAATGTCTCAGTCCTCACAGAGGATTGGCTGCCTGGGGACCTGGCAGAAATATATAGAAATACTATTATTAAGCATAAATACTACATTTAGTAGAAATACTATGTTTTAGCACAAATATTATAAAAAGAAGAAAAACTATAATTTAGCAGAAATACTATATTAAGCACAAATCCTATAAAAAGCAGAAACAGTATGATTTAGCACAATAGTAATAAGTTAAACAGAAAAATTGGAAAAGCAAAATGGACAGCTGAAAAAATGCTGAACATGCTGAGGGTCCCTCAAATATACTTGTTAAATGAAAAAATCAGCAAAAAAATGCACAGGGAGAGAGAAGTAAGTTTCTAGGTCAGCCTGGGAGCTGCTGAATTTGAATCCACCAATCAGAGAGCCTGTGTACTTTTTCCCGCCAAAACAGGTGCATCTTTTTACACACACAGCAGAGAGAGGCACAGGATTATTGCAGCCTATTTCTCATAGTGAGGACTCCCCTCAAACAAATGACCATAATTTCCTAACCGTAGGGGCTAGAGCGGTCATTCTTACACCGTTTTGTTCAGAAGAGATGGGGGAATCTTCCAGTGTTAACAATTTATCATTAAAATGTGAATTTTTAGAGATATACGACATGGATGACTTGTTGACTTAGAAGCCACGAATTCCCCCAATATGCAAATTTGAATGCCTGAGGCCACATATATGATTGGCTGGCTGGGAAGCCGTGCAGGCCCTGATTTGTGGATTTGAATTCCTCAGCCCTCAGATATGATTGGCTGGCTTAGAAGCCATGAAGGCCCCAATATGCAAATTTGAATGCCTCAGGACACATATATGATTGGCTGGGAAACCGTGCAGGCCCTGATTTGAAAATTTGAATGTCTAAGTCCTCACAGAGGATTGGCTGCCTGGGGACCTGGCAGAAATATATAGAAATACTATGATTAAGCATAAATACTACATTTAGTAGAAATACTATGTTTTAGCACAAATACTATAAAAAGCAAAAATACTATAATTTAGCAGAAATACTATGATTAAGCACAAATCCTATAAAAAGCAGAAATAGTATGATTAAGCATAAATACTACATTTAGTAGAAATACTATGTTTTAGCACAAATAGTATAAAAAGCAGAAATATTATAATTTAGCACAAATAGTATAAAAAGCAGAAATATTATAATTTAGCACAAATAGTATAAAAAGCAGAAATACTACATTTAGTAGAAATACTATGTTTTAGCACAAATACTATAAAAAGCAGAAATACTATAATTTAGTAGAAATACTATATTAAGCACAAATCCTATAAAAAGCAGAAATACTATATTAGGCACAAATCTTATAAAATAGCAGAAATAGTATGATTAAGCATAAATACTACATTTAGTAGAAATACTATGTTTTAGCACAAATAGTATAAAAAGCAGAAATACTATAATTTAGCAGAAATACTATATTAGGCACAAATCCTATAAAAAGCAGAAATAGTATGATTAAGCATAAATACTACATTTAGTAGAAATACTATGTTTTAGCACAAATAGTATAAAAAGCAGAAATATTATAATTTAGCACAAATAGTATAAAAAGCAGAAATATTATAATTTAGCACAAATAGTATAAAAAGCAGAAATACTATATTAGGCACAAATCCTATAAAAAGCAGAAATACTATATTAGGCACAAATCCTATAAAAAGCAGAAATACTATGTTAGGCACAAATCCTATAAAAAGCAGAAATATTACTATTCTGCTAAATCATACTAACTTACAAAATTACAAATATGGAGGCATATTGGAACACAAATGCACAGAGGGACACACAAACACAGGCTCTAATCCAGTCAACCAGTCTAACTATATTCAATTTAAATCCTACAATGACATGCTGCCAAATAAGGGCAGGGTCCTCTCTCTCCCACTAAACACACACACACACACACACACACACACACACACACACACACACACACACACACACACACACACACAGACAGACACAGAGGGAGAGAGCTGCCGAATTTAAATCCACCAATCAGAGTGGCTGTTTACGTTTTCCCGCCAAAACAGGTGCATCTTTTTACACACGCAGGACAGAGAGGCACAGGATTATTGCAGCCTATTTCTCATAGTGAGGACTCCCCTCAAACAAATGACCATAATTTCCTAACCGTAGGGGCTAGAGCGGTCATTCTTATACCGTTTTGTTCAGAAGAGATGGGGGAATCTTCCAGTGTTAACAATTTATCATTAAAATATGAATTATTAAAGATATTAGACTTCTAATGCACCATAACTGAGCAGAGCGAAGCAAAAACTGCCTTGACTTGCCCTCAAACAACGCTTTCTAACTCTAAATCTATTTGGAGTATCGATATCATTCTTTCACCGTAAGAGACAGCAGGCTTTGGTGAACAGTCATAGAAATTTTCAGGTCTCTGTGGAAATCCAACAAAAAGTTATGATGAGAGAAAAAAGTGGTTCATTTCCACAGTTTGAAATCTGAAGAAATCTGAGCGAAGGACAAATTTCCTACCCTCAAACAAGTCCAACTCATTTCAGAACGGTAATAGGTGAGAAAGAAATTCTTGAATTGTGAGCGTCAGGGGTGTCTGAAGATATTCGGGGACAAGCCTCATGTCTTAACTTTGCTTCGTTAAGGAGATATGACGATTCGAATATGCCTCTCATTACAGAAATCCAGCGGTGATTTTGAACAAGCTCTCCATTCACTTTATATGGAGAGTTTTCTGACATTGTGTTGGTCTGAGGAGATTTGCGAAAATTCTATAAATCCCACAACAATGATAGTGACATTTCCTGAAAGCCAGCAAAAATACCTACGTTTTGATGTATAATTTGTGGAAGTTGAGTGAAAATTGAGCAAGTAGCAAACAGTTGTTCGGACATGAAGAGAAGACTGCAAAACCTTCAGTGACACACTGGAAGCCAAGAGCATAGCAACCATAACAACGCATGTATTTTGTGAAAAATCACAATTTTGCAACTCAAAACTTTAAGAGGCATAAAAGTAAAACAGTAGAAGATTTGAAAAAGCTGAATCATACCTGAATAGCCCAATAATTTGTGAACATTTTAAAATTTGAATGGTTGTTCTAGGTGAAAATATGAGGAAGTAGTTAAGTTTCAAAAACAAGCAAATTTTAGCAGAATTGCAGAAGTTTCCCATTCATTTCAATGGGACAAATTAAAGGAAAAAAGTGGAATATTTTAAAAAGTTTAATAGTTAAAAATACCAAAAGATATAGCAGGAAAGAGCAAAAATAGCTGAATAGTTTAAAGTTTGAACGGTGAAAATAGCACAAAAATTGTGGAAGTAGTTAAACGGCGAAAAGTGTACGGAAGTCCTAAGAATAATAATAACTAGAAAAATTTGCATTTCCTGCGAAAATGCAGTGTGGATGCTTAAAGCTGAAGCTGTATGCAAAAAGTAGCTGAAAAAGCTGAAAAGTTGCAGAAATTGTAAAAACTTTGCAGAAGCAAAAGAAGTTTGCTAAAATGGAATAACTTAGCAGAACTGCAATATCTTAGAGGAAACACAATACTTGGCAGAAATACAATAGCATAGCAGAATTTAGCAGAAATATTGTAACTTACCAGAAACATGATAACTTCTCAAAAATACAAGAATTTAGGAAAAATAGTATAAGATAACAGAAAGAATATATTTAGCCAAAAATACTTAAACATTACAGAAACACTATGATTTAGAAAAATAGTACAACAGAGCAGAAATATTGTGATTTACCAGAGACACTGTGATGAACTATGAATATTGTAATTTTAAATTAAGACTATGTTTTAGCACAAATATTATAATTTGGCAGAAATACTATAATTTAGCAGAAATACTATATTAAGCACAAATCCTATAAAAAGCAGAAATGGTATGATTAAGCATAAATTCTACATTTAGTAGAAATACTTTGTTTTAGCACAAATCCCATAAAAAGCAGAAATACTGTACTATGATTTAGTAGAAAAACTATAATTAATCAGAAATACTAAATTTAGCAGAAATACTATATTAAGCACAAATCCTATGAAAAGCAGAAATAGTATGATTAAGCATAAATACTACATTTAGCAGAAATACTATATTAAGCACAAATCCTATAAAAGCAGAAATACTATATTAAGCACAAATCTTATAAAATAGCAGAAATAGTATGATTTAGCACAATAGTAATAAGTTAAACAGAAAAATTGGAAAAGCAAAATGGACAGCTGAAAAAATGCTGAACATGCTGAGGTTCCCTCAAATATACTTGTTAAATGACAAAAATCTGCAAAAAAATTTATGACAGCCACACAATTACAAATATGTACACATGAGGAAACACACATGCACAGAGAGACACACACACAAGATCCAATTCAGTCAACCAGTCTAAATATATTGAATTTGAATCTTACAATGAGATCATCCCATTAAAAGGCTTTCTCTCTCTCTCTCTCTCTCTCTCCCTGTCTCACACACACACACACACACACACACACACACACACAGGGAGAGAGAAGTAAGTTTCTAGGTCAGCCTGGGAGCTGCTGAATTTGAATCCACCAATCAGAGAGCCTGTGTACTTTTTCCCGCCAAAACAGGTGCATCTTTTTACACACGCAGCAGAGAGAGGCACAGGATTATTGCAGCCTATTTCTCATAGTGAGGACTCCCCTCAAACAAATGACCATAATTTCCAAACCGTAGGGGCTAGAACGGTCATTCTTACACCGTTTTGTTCAGAAGAGATGGGGGAATCTTCAAGTGTTGACAATTTAATATTAAAATATGAATTTTTAGAGATATATGACATGGATGACTTGTTGACTTAGAAGCCACGAATTCCCCAATATGCAAATTTGAATGCCTGAGACCACATATGTGATTGGCTGGCTGGGAAGCCGTGCAGGCCCTGATTTGTGGGTTTGAATGCCTCAGGACACTTATTTGATTGGCTGGGAAACTGTGCAGGCCCTGATTTGAAAATTTGAATGTCTCAGTCCTCACAGAGGATTGGCTGCCTGGGGACCTGGCAGAAATATATAGAAATACTATTATTAAGCATAAATACTACATTTAGTAGAAATACTATGTTTTAGCACAAATATTATAAAAAGAAGAAAAACTATAATTTAGCAGAAATACTATATTAAGCACAAATCCTATAAAAAGCAGAAATACTATAATTTAGAACAAATAGTATAAAAAGCAGAAATACTATAATTTAGCAGAAATACTATGTTAAGCACAAATCCTATAAAAAGCAGAAATACTATAATTTAGCAGAAATACTATGTTAGGCACAAATCCTATAAAAAGCAGAAATACTATAATTTAGCAGAAATACTATATTAGGCATAAATCCTATGAAAAGCAGAAATACTATAATTTAGCAGAAATACTATGTTAGGCAAAAATCCTATAAAAAGCAGAAATAGTATGATTTAGCAGAAATACTGTATTTAGCACAAGTACCGAAAAGTACCAGAAATATTATGATTCAGCAGAATAGTAATAACTTATTGAAACACAAATGCACAGAGGGACACACAAACACAGGCTCTAATCCAGTCAACCAGTCTAACTATGTTCAATTTAAATCCTACAATGACATGCTGCCAAATATGGGTAGGGTTCTCTCTCTCCCACTAAACACACACACACACACACACACACACACACACACACACACACACACACACACAGGGAGAGAAAAGTGAGTTTGTAGGTCAGCCTGGGAGCTGCTGAATTTGAATCCACCAATCAGAGAGCCTGTGCACTCTTTCCCTCCAAAACAGGTGCATCCTTTTTACACACGCAGCACAGAGAGACACAGGATCATTGCAGTCTATTTCTCATAATGACGACTCCCCTCAAACAAATGACCATAATTTCCTAACCGTAGGAGCTAGAACGGTCATTCTTACACCGTTTTGTTCAGAAGAGATGGGGGAATCTTCCAGTGTTTACAATTTATCATTAAAATATGAATTTTTAGAGATATATGACACCGATGACTTGTTGACTTAGAAGCCACGAATTCCCCAATATGCAAATTTGAATACCTGGAGCCCACATACATGATTGGCTGGCTGGGAAGCTGTGCAGGCCCTGATTTGTGGATTTGAATTCCTCAGCCCTCAGATATGATTGGCTGGCTTAGAAGCCATGAAGTCCCCAATATGCAAATTTGAATGCCTCAGGACACATATATGATTGGCTGGGAAACCGTGCAGGACCTGATTTGAAAATTTGAATGTCTAAGTCCTCACAGAGGATTGGCTGCCTGGGGACCAGGCAGAAATATATAGAAATACTATGATTAAGCATAAATACTACATTTAGTAGAAATACTATGTTTTAGCACAAATACTATAAAAAGCAGAAATACTATAATTTAGCAGAAATACTATATTAAGCACAAATCCTATAAAAAGCAGAAATACTATATTAAGCACAAATTCTATAAAAAGCAGAAATACTATATTAAGCACAAATCCTATAAAAAGCAGAAATACTATATTAAGCACAAATCCTATTAAAAGCAGAAATACTATATTAAGCACAAATCTTATAAAATAGCAGAAACAGTATGATTTAGCACAATAGTAATAAGTTAAACAGAAAAATTGGAAAAGCAAAATGGACAGCTGAAAAAATGCTGAACATGCTGAGGGTCCCTCAAATATACTTGTTAAATGAAAAAAATCAGCAAAAAAATGCACAGGGAGAGAGAAGTAAGTTTCTAGGTCAGCCTGGGAGCTGCTGAATTTGAATCCACCAATCAGAGAGCCTGTGTACTTTTTCCCGCCAAAACATGTGCCTCTTTTTACACACGCAGCACAGAGAGGCACAGGATTATTGCAGCCTATTTCTCATAGTGAGGACTCCCCTCAAACAAATGACCATAATTTCCAAACAGTAGGGGCTAGAGCGGTCATTCTTACACCGTTTTGTTCAGAAGAGATGGGGGAATCTTCCAGTGTTTACAATTTATCATTAAAATATGAATTATTAAAGATATTTGACTTCTAATGCACCATAACTGAGTAGAGCGAAGCAAAAACTGCCTTGACTTGCCCTCAAACAACGCTTTGTGACTTGAAATCTATTTGGAGTATCGATATCATTCTTTCACCGTAAGAGACAGCAGGCTTTGGTGAACAATCATGGAAATTTTCAGGTCTCTGTGGAAATCCAACAAAAAGTTATGACGAGAGAAAAAAGTGGTTCATTTCCACAGTTTGAAATCTGAAGAAATCTGAGCGAAGGACGAATTTCCTACCCTCAAACAAGTCCAACTCATTTCAGAACGGTAATAGGTGAGAAAGAAATTCTTGAATTGTGAGCGTCAGGGGTGTCTGAAGATATTCGGGGACAAGCCTCATGTCTTAACTTTGCTTCGTTAAGGAGATATGACGATTCGAATATGCCTCTCATTACAGAAATCCAGCGGTGATTTTGAACAAGCTCTCCATTCACTTTATATGGAGAGTTTTCTGACCTTGTGTTAGTCTGAGGAGATTTGCAAAAATTCTATAAATCCCACAACAATGATGGTGACATTTTCTGAAAGCCAGCAAAAATACCTACGTTTTGATGTATAATTTGTGGAAGTTGAGTGAAAATTGAGCAAGTAGCAAACAGTTGTTCGGACATGAAGTGAAAATTGCAAAACCTTCAGTGGCACACTGGAAGCCAAGAGCATAGCAACCATAACAACGCATGTATTTTGTGAAAAATCACAATTTTGCAACTCAAAACTTTAAGAGGCATAAAAGTAAAACAGTAAAAGATTTGAAAAAGCTGAATTATACCTGAATAGCCCAATAATTTGTGAACATTTTAAAATTTGAATGGTTGTTCTAGGTGAAAGTATGAGGAAGTAGTTAAGTTTCAAAAACAAGCAAATTTTAGCAGAATTGCTGAAGTTTCCCATTCATTTCAATGGGACAAATTAAAGGAAAAAAGTGGAATATTTTAAAAAGTATAATAGTTAAAAATAGCAAAAGATATAGCAGGAAAGAGCAAAAATAGCTGAATAGTTTAAAATTTGAACGGTGAAAATCGGCTGAAAATTGTGGAAGTAGTTAAACGGCGAAAAGTGTACGGAAGTCCTAAGAATAATAATAATAATAATAATAATAAAGAATAAAGAGAAACAGGAACTCAATAGTGTGGATGCTTAAAGCATCCACACAATAACTAGAAAAATGTGCATTTCCTGCGAAAATGCAGTGTGGATGCTTAAAGCTGAAGCTGTATGCAAAAAGTAGCTGAAAAAGCTGAAAAGTTGCAGAAATTGTAAAAACTTTGCAGAAGCAAAAGAAGTTTGCTAAAATGGAATAACTTAGCAGAACTGCAATATCTTAGAGGAAACATAATACTTGGCAGAAATAGCATAGCAGAATTTAGCAGAAATATTGTAACTTACCAGAAACATGATAACTTCTCAAAAATACAAGAATTTAGGAGAAATAGTATAAGATAACAGAAAGAATATATTTAGCCAAAAATACTTAAACATTACAGAAACACTATGATTTAGAAAAATAGTACAACAGAGCAGAAATATTGTGATTTACCAGAGACACTGTGATGAACTATGAATATTGTAATTTTAAATTGAGACTATGTTTTAGCACAAATATTATAATTTGGCAGAAATACTATAATTTAGCAGAAATACTATATTAAGCACAAATCCTATAAAAAGCAGAAATGGTATGATTAAGCACAAATACTACATTTAGTAGAAATACTTTGTTTTAGCACAAATCCCATAAAAAGCAGAAATACTGTACTATGATTTAGTAGAAAAACTATAATTAATCAGAAATACTAAATTTAGCAGAAATACTATATTAAGCACAAATACTATGAAAAGCAGAAATAGTATGATTAAGCATAAATACTACATTTAGCAGAAATACTATATTAAGCACAAATCCTATAAAAGCAGAAATAGTATATTAAGCACAAATCTTATAAAATAGCAGAAATAGTATGATTTAGCACAATAGTAATAAGTTAAACAGAAAAATTGGAAAAGCAAAATGGACAGCTGAAAAAATGCTGAACATGCTGAGGGTCCCTCAAATATACTTGTTAAATGACAAAAATCTGCAAAAAAAATTATTACAGCCACACAATCACAAATATGTACGCATGAGGAAACACACATGCACAGAGAGACCCACACACAAGATCCAATTCAGTCAACCAGTCTAAATATATTGAATTTAAATCTTAGAATGAGATCATCCCATTAAAAGCCTCTCTCTCTCTCTCTCTCTCTCTGTCACACACACACACACACACACACACACACACACACACACACATGGAGAGAGAAGTAAGTTTCTAGGTCAGCCTGGGAGCTGCTGAATTTGAATCCACCAATCAGAGAGGCTGTGCACTTTTCCCCACCAAAACAGGTGCATCCGTTTACACACGCAGCAGCACAGAGAGACACAGGATTTTTGCAGTCTATTTCTCATAGTGACGACTCCCCTCAAACAAATGACCGTAATTTCCTAACCGTAGGGGCTAGAACGGTCATTCTTACACCGTTTTGTTCAGAAGAGATGGGGGAATCTTCAAGTGTTGACAATTTATCATTAAAATATGAATTTTTAGAGATATATGACATGGATGACTTGTTGACTTAGAAGCCATGAAGTCCCCAATATGCAAATTTGAATGCCTCAGGACACATATATGATTGGCTGGGAAGCTGTGCAGGCCCTGATTTGAAAATTTGAATTTCTCAGTCCTCACAGAGGATTGGCTGCCTGGGGACCTGGCAGAAATATATAGAAATACTATGATTAAGCATAAATACTACATTTAGTAGAAATACTATGTTTTAGCACAAATACTATAAAAAGCAGAAATACTATAATTTAGCAGAAATACTATATTAAGCACAAATCCTATAAAAAGCAGAAATACTATAATTTAGCAGAAATACTATGTTTGGCACAAATCCTATAAAAATAATAAATACTATAATTTAGCAGAAATACTATATTAGGCACAAATCTTATGAAAAGCAGAAATAGTATGATTTAGCAGAAATACTGTATTTAGCACAAGTACCGAAAAGTACCAGAAATACTATGATTTAGCAGAATAGTAATAACTTACAAAATTACAAATATGGAGGCATATTGAAACACAAATGCACAGAGGGACACACAAACACAGGCTCTAATCCAGTCAACCAGTCTAACTATATTCAATTTAAATCCTACAATGACATGCTGCCAAATATGGGCAGGGTCCTCTCTCTCCCACTAAACACACACACACACACACACACACACACACACACACACACACAGAGGGAGAGAGCTGCCGAATTTAAATCCACCAATCAGAGTGGCTGTTTACGTTTTCTCGCCAAAACAGGTGCATCTTTTTACACACGCAGCAGCACAGAGAGGCACAGGATTATTGCAGCCTATTTCTCATAGTGAGGACTCCCCTCAAACAAATGACCATAATTTCCTAACCGTAGGGGCTAGAGCGGTCATTCTTACACTATTTTGTTCAGAAGAGATGGGGGAATCTTCCAGTGTTAACAATTTATCATTAAAATGTGAATTTTTAGAGATATATGACATGGATGACTTGTTGACTTAGAAGCCACGAATTCCCCAATATGCAAATATGAATGCCTGAGACCACATATATGATTGGCTGGCTGGGAAGCCGTGCAGGCCCTGATTTGTGGATTTGAATTCCTCAGCCCTCAGATATGATTGGCTGGCTTAGAAGCCATGAAGGCCCCAATATGCAAATTTGAATGCCTCAGGACACATATATGATTGGCTGGGAAGCCGTGCAGGCCCTGATTTGAAAATTTGAATTTCTCAGTCCTCACAGAGGATTGGCTGCCTGGGGACCTGGCAGAAATATATAGAAATACTATGATTAAGCATAAATACTACATTTAGTAGAAATACTATGTTTTAGCACAAATACTATAAAAAGCAGAAATACTATAATTTAGCAGAAATACTATATTAAGCACAAATCCTATAAAAAGCAGAAATAGGATGATTAAGCATAAACACTACATTTAGTAGAAATACTATGTTTGAGCAAAAATCCTATAAAAAGCAGAAATACTATATTAGGCACAAATCCCATAAAAAGCAGAAATAGTATGATTAAGCATAAATACTACATTTAGTAGAAATACTATGTTTTAGCACAAATAGTATAAAAAGCAGAAATATTGTAATTTAGCAGAAATACTATATTAGGCACAAATCTTATAAAATAGCAGAAATAGTATTATTTAGCACAATAGTAATAAGTTAAACAGAAAAATTGGAAAAGCAAAATGGACAGCTGAAAAAATGCTGAACATGCTGAGGGTCCCTCAAATATACTTGTTAAATGAAAAAATCAGCAAAAAAATGCACAGGGAGAGAGAAGTAAGTTTCTAGGTCAGCCTGGGAGCTGCTGAATTTGAATCCACCAATCAGAGAGCCTGTGTACTTTTTCCCGCCAAAACATGTGCCTCTTTTTACACACGCAGCACAGAGAGGCACAGGATTATTGCAGCCTATTTCTCATAGTGAGGACTCCCCTCAAACAAATGACCATAATTTCCAAACCGTAGGGGCTAGAGCGGTCATTCTTACACCGTTTTGTTCAGAAGAGATGGGGGAATCTTCCAGTGTTTACAATTTATCATTAAAATATGAATTATTAAAGATATTTGACTTCTAATGCACCATAACTGAGTAGAGCGAAGCAAAAACGGCCTTGACTTGCCCTCAAACAACGCTTTCTAACTCTAAATCTATTTGGAGTATCGATATCATTCTTTCACCGTAAGAGACAGCAGGCTTTGGTGAACAATCATGGAAATTTTCAGGTCTCTGTGGAAATCCAACAAAAAGTTATGACGAGAGAAAAAAGTGGTTCATTTCCACAGTTTGAAATCTGAAGAAATCTGAGCGAAGGACGAATTTCCTACCCTCAAACAAGTCCAACTCATTTCAGAACGGTAATAGGTGAGAAAGAAATTCTTGAATTGTGAGCGTCAGGGGTGTCTGAAGATATTCGGGGACAAGCCTCATGTCTTAACTTTGCTTCGTTAAGGAGATATGACGATTCGAATATGCCTCTCATTACAGAAATCCAGCGGTGATTTTGAACAAGCTCTCCATTCACTTTATATGGAGAGTTTTCTGACCTTGTGTTAGTCTGAGGAGATTTGCAAAAATACTATAAATCCCACAACAATGATGGTGACATTTTCTGAAAGCCAGCAAAAATACCTACGTTTTGATGTATAATTTGTGGAAGTTGAGTGAAAATTGAGCAAGTAGCAAACAGTTGTTCGGACATGAAGAGAAGACTGCAAAAGCTTCAGTGGCACACTGGAAGCCAAGAGCATAGCAACCATAACAACGCATGTATTTTGTGAAAAATCACAATTTTGCAACTCAAAACTTTAAGAGGCATAAAAGTAAAACAGTAAAACATTTGAAAAAGCTGAATCATACCTGAATAGCCCAATAATTTGTGAACATTTTAAAATTTGAATGGTTGTTCTAGGTGAAAGTATGAGGAAGTAGTTAAGTTTCAAAAACAAGCAAAATTTAGCAGAATTGCAGAAGTTTCCCATTCATTTCAATGGGACAAATTAAAGGAAAAAAGCTTAATATTTTAAAAAGTATAATAGTTAAAAATAGCAAAAGTCATAGCAGGAATTAGCAAAAATAGCAGAATAGTTTAAAATTTGAACGGTGAAAATCGGCTGAAAATTGTGGAAGTAGTTTAACGGCGAAAAGTGTACGGAAGCAACTAGAATAAAGTATAAAGAATAAAGAGAAACAGGAACTCAATAGTGTGGATGCTTAAAGCATCCACACAATAAAGAATAAAGAGAAACAGGAACTCAATAGTGTGGATGCTTAAAGCATCCACACAATAATAATAATAATAATAAAGAATAAAGAGAAACAGGAACTCAATAGTGTGGATGCTTAAAGCATCCACACAATAAAGAATAAAGAGAAACAGGAACTCAATAGTGTGGATGCTTAAAGCATCCACACAACTAGAAAGTGCATTTTCTGAAGAAACTGCAGTGTGAATGCTTGAATCTGAATGTATGCATTGAAATGAAATAATTACTGAATTTAAGTTAAAAATTTTGAATGAGATAAAAAAAAACCCCCGAATTTAACCTGAAAACAAAAGTGCTGAACTGCTAAAAGCTGAAGGTTACACAGAAGAAGAAGTTGGAAAAAAGCTGAAAATGTTTTAATTGTAAATTAGAAAAACCTAAGAAATGAGAAAAGAACATTTAGAGTCAGAAAACATCTGAAAGAATATTAAAAGGTCATATTCTTTGAATCACTGAATGACTCAAATGTGATCCCTCCACTTTGATCCACACAGTTTAAAAAGTTTAAATGCCTGAGCTTTGAAAGACAAGATGTTGGAAAGAGAACAATAATGGCGACAATTTGAGGGTAAAATGATGGCTGTAACACTGTGGACACAGCAGCAGTTGAAAGAGAAGTGCTTAAGATGAATCTTGGCACAGTGGCAGGCAGAGCTCGTTAAGCAGGCAGGTGTGAGCCTGGTTGCTATAGTGACTGCACCCAATGGCTCCATACACACGTACACAGACATGCGCCTCACTTTTGCTGCTTAAAATGAACAGAAAAGTCAGGCCGAAACAAATCGTTCCCATATGAAAAGTACAAGTCGTATTGACGAAATTCTTTCACCGTGAGCGACAGCAGCTTCTAGTCTACTGAATTCTCAGTTTTCATGCCTGTGGAGTTTATTATATGGACGTGGTGACAGTGTAAAGACACCATGCTCTTCTGATTTTCAAACGAACCTTCTGAGCCATTTTAACATTAGAGTCTATGGAAGAGTTGGAGGGAGGAGGCTGTGCATTGGTGACATTTATGAAAGAACCATAACACCTAGGCCAATAGTAAACACATTGGATGAAAGAGGACAGCGATGGCTACGTTTTGAGGGTAAAATCATACCTGTAGAGCAAACGCTGCAGACACAGCAGCAGTTTTAAAAAAGATTTTAAGATTAATTTTTTTGCTCCTCTCACTCTAGCAGTTGAGCTGCCTCACTCTAGCCCCAACATTCCGTCCCATACACACCCATTATAAACTCTGAAACGGGTGAAAAAACATCATGAAACTTAAACTGGAACTGAAGAAAAAGTATAATAGATATTGAAAAGATAAATACAAGTTGAATAGTTGAATGTCTTGTCTTCGTTTTAAAGTTTGAATGGTGGCTCTATGTCAATGTATGTGGAAGTAGATACAGTTTAAAGAGGAGGAAGTTGAATGAGAATTTGAAGGGTCTCCCCATTGAAATACATTATAAATTTTTGTTGAAAAAAGTTGAATAAAATTAAAAATATAAATGTTAGAAATGAGAAAAATAGAAGCAGTCATGTCCAAAAGAATAGGAATCTAACGGTGTTTGAATGGTTTTTCTAAGTTGAACGGTTTTGAAGGAGATAGATTACAAAAAACGTACGGAATACAGAATAATAAATAAAATAGAATAAAGATTAGAAGAACAATACTGTGAATGCTTTTCAAGCATTCACACTAATAATAAAGATTAGAAGAACAATACTGTGAATGCTTTTCAAGCATTCACACTAACTAGAAAGTGCATTTTCTGAAGAAACTGCAGTGTGAATGCTTGAATCTGAATGTATGCACTGAAATGAATTAATTACTGAATTTAAGTTAAAAATCTTGAATGAGATTAAAAAAAAACAACCCGAATTTAACCTGAAAACAAAAGTGCTGAACTGCTAAAAGCTGAAGGTTACACAGAAGAAGAAGTTGGAAAAAAGCTGAAAATGTTTTAATTGTAAATTAGAAAAACCTAAGAAATGAGAAAAGAACATTTAGAGTCAGAAAACATCTGAAAGAATATTAAAAGGTCATATTCTTTGAATCACTGAATGACTAAAATGTGATCCCTCCACTTGGACCCACACAGTTTAAAAAGTTTACATCTCTGGGCTTTGAAAGACAAGATGTTGGAAAAAGAACAACGATGGCGACGTTTTGAGGGTAAAATGATGGCTTTAACACTGTGGACACAGCAGCAGTTGAAAGAGAAGTGTTTAAGATGAATTTTGGCAGAGTGGCAGAGAGAGCTCGTTAAGCAGGCAGGTGTGAGCCTGGTTGCTATAGTGACCGCACCCAATGGCTCCATACACACGGACACAGACATGCACCTCACTTTTGCTGCTTAAAATGAACAGAAAAGTCAGGCCGAAACAAATCGTTCCCAAATGAAAAGTAAAAGTCGTATTGACAAAATTCTTTCACTGTGAGCGACAGCAATGTCTAGTCTACCAAATTCTCAGTTTTCATGTCTGTGGAGTTTATTATATGGACGTGGTGACAGTGGAAAGACACCATGCTCTTCTGATTTTCAAACGAACCTTCTGAGCCATTTTAACATTAGAGTCTATGGAAGAGTTGGAGGGAGGAGGCTGTGCATTGGTGACATTTATGAAAGAACCACAACACCTAGTACAATAGTAAACACATTGGATGAAAGAGGACAGCGATGGCTACGTTTTGAGGGTAAAATCATACCTGTAGAGCAAACGCTGCGGACACAGCAGCAGTTTTAAAAAAGATTTTAAGATTAATTTTTTTGCTCCTCTCACTCTAGCAGTTGAGCTGTCTCACTCTAGCCCCAACATTCCGTCCCATACACACCCATTATAAACTCTGAAACGGGTGAAAAAACATCATGAAACTTAAACTGGAACTGAAGAAAAAGTATAATAGATATTGAAAAGATAAATACAAGTTGAATAGTTGAATGTCTTGTCTTCGTTTTAAAGTTTGAATGGTGGCTCTATGTCAATGTATGTGGAAGTAGTAAGAGTTTAAAAATGAGTAAGTTGAATGAGAATTTGAAGGGTCTCCCCATTGAAATACATGGGAAATTTTTGTTGAATAAAGTTGAATAAAATTAAAAATATAAATGTTAAAAATGAGAAAAGTAGAAGCAGTCATGTCCAAAAGAAGAGGAATCTAACGGTGTTTGAATGGTCTTTCTAAGTTGAACGGTTTTGAAGGAGTTAGATGCCAAAAAACGTACGGAATATATAATAATAAAGATTTGAAGAACAATACTGTGAATGCTTTTCAAGCATTCACACTAATAATAATAAAGATTAGAAGAACAATACTGTGAATGCTTTTCAAGCATTCACACTAATAATAAAGATTAGAAGAACAATACTGTGAATGCTTTTCAAGCATTCACACTAACTAGAAAGTGCATTTTCTGAAGAAACTGCAGTGTGAATGCTTGAATCTGAATGTATGGACTGAAATGAATTAATTGCTGAATTTTGAGTTAAAAATTTTGAATGAGATAAAAAAACAAAAAAACAACCTGAATTTAACCTGAAAACAAAAGTGCTGAACTGCTAAAAGCTGAAGGTTACACAGAAGAAGAAGTTGGAAAAAAGCTGAAAATGTTTTAATTGTAAATTAGAAAAACCTAAGAAATGAGAAAAGAACATTTAGAGTCAGAAAACATCTGAAAGAATATTAAAAGGTCATATTCTTTGAATCACTGAATGACTAAAATGTGATCCCTCCACTTGGACCCACACAGTTTAAAAAGTTTACATCTCTGAGCTTTGAAAGACAAGATGTTGGAAAAAGAACAACGATGGCGACGTTTTGAGGGTAAAATGATGGCTGTGACACTGTGGACACAGCAGCAGTTGAAAGAGAAGTGTTTAAGATAAATCTTGGCAGAGAGAGAGAGAGAGAGAGAGAGAGCTCGTTAAGCAGGCAGGTGTGAGCCTGGTTGCTATAGTGACTGCACCCAATGGCTCCATACACACGACACAGACATGCACCTCACTTTTGCTCCTTAAAATGAACAGAAAAGTCAGGCCGAAACAAATCGTTCCCAAATGAAAAGTAAAAGTCGTATTGACGAAATTCTTTCACCGTGAGCGACAGCAGCTTCTAGTCTACCAAATTCTCAGTTTTCATGTCTGTGGAGTTTATTATATGGACGTGGTGACAGTGGAAAGACACCATGCTCTTCTGATTTTCAAACGAACCTTCTGAGCCATTTTAACATTGGAGTCTATGGAAGAGTTGGAGGGAGGAGGCTGTGCATTGGCGACATTTATGAAAGAACCATAACACCTAGTACAATAGTAAACACATTGGATGAAAGAGGACAGCGATGGCTACGTTTTGAGGGTAAAATCATACCTGTAGAGCAAACGCTGTGGACACAGCAGCAGTTTTAAAAAAGATTTTAAGATTAATTTGTTTGCTCCTCTCACTCTAGCAGTTGAGCTGTCTCACTCTAGCCCCAACATTCCGTCCCATACACACCCATTATAAACTCTGAAACGGGTGAAAAAACATCATGAAACTTAAACTGGAACTGAAGAAAAAGTATAATAGATATTGAAAAGATAAATACAAGTTGAATAGTTGAATAGTTGAATAGTCTTCGTTTTAAAGTTTGAATGGTGGCTCTATGTCAATGTATGTGGAAGTAGTAAGAGTTTAAAAATGAGTAAGTTGAATGAGGATTTGAAGGGTCTCCCCATTGAAATACATTATAAATTTTTGTTGAATAAAGTTGAATAAAATTAAAAATATAAATGTTAAAAATGAGAAAAATAGAAGCAGTCATGTCTAAAAGAATATGAATCTAACGGTGTTTGAATGGTTTTTCTAAGTTGAATGGTTTTGAAGGAGTAGGCTTTCAAAAAACGTACGGAATACAGAATAAAATATAATAACTAGAAAGTGCATTTTCTGAAGAAACTGCAGTGTGAATGCTTGAATCTGAATGTATGCACTGAAATGAATTAATTGCTGAATGTTAAGTTAAAAATTCTGAATGAGCTGGAAAATACAGAAATTTTCACCTGAAAACAAAAGTGCAGAACTTTTGAAAGCTGATGTTCACACAGAAGAAGTTGGAAAAAAGCTAAACATGTTTAAAATGTAAATAATAAAAAGATGAGTAATGACAAAAGAAAATTTAGAGTCAGAAAACCTCTGAATGAATATTAAAAGTTCAAATTCTTCTAATTGAAATGAACTTAAAAGATGAACAAAAATTCTGGAGAAAATACAAACTTTAATATACAGCATAATGTTTTTCAGACATATACACATGTGTATATCATGTTTAATAGTATTACATACATCAATTTGTTTTGTATGTCATAGAAAATAACATAAAAATCTTAAGTCATATTTTACAGCTTCTTTCTGAAAAGGACTAGTAGAATAAATAAAAATAACTAAATTAAATAACTAAATAAAAAATAATAAGCAAGATATGAAATACATGAAAATTCAACTTTTAAAACCACAATCCTGAACCTTTAAATTGTGTTGGTTTCTTAGAACATGGCTGAACAGCTGTTTCTATCGGTCTACTTAATCTGTCTACACATCTTTTTATTACTCATTCTTCTTTATGTTTTAATGTAAACAGAGTCCACACAGTGGTAAAAGAGAACTGTATAGAGATTTTTGAGTAAAGTCAAATGAAAGCGTAAGGTGGTGACACAGTTTAACACATGCAAATAATCAAATAAACACATTAGTCCTTTTTGTGAACATGGATAAATAAGTATCAATACAGCATTGTTCAGCCATGCCACTAAATGCTTTTTTACACATTGTTTTAACCTGGGCTCAGACACAAAGTCCCAAATTTAGTTAGTCCCTGACTTTGAGTTGTGGTTATGACTAATTATTATACACAAGGCTTTATCTATCTAAACTCTAAGGACACAAATATGAAAAAACCTATACTTACCAGCTGATACCCCACACTACACACTAGGTGTGCCATGTGACCTGAAACTTTGGTACAAAATCATCATAATCATTCTGTTAACACTGTTTTTTAACACTGTTTGTGTTGCTGTTCAGCAGTTTAAAATGTTTTAGATTGGATTACATGGAATGAATTTGAATTTTCTTGGGGGTTTTTGTATGTGTTTCGTTCTCAGCAGATTTTTTCTTCCATACTGTTGAATTCCAGTTACCACATTTCTGGTCATATGACATCCCAAGTGCCCACTTAAAAAAATCCCCACAGTTAATTCAACATTAAAACAAAATAAAAAAAATGTTAAATAAATAAAGGTTTGCTCTGTGATGAAATATTAAATAAGCATACATTGTACAGAGCACTAACAATGAAAACAATCCTTTAGCCTGTTGATCAGAGAGAGGCAGTCATTATGTCCATTTAAAACCTGTAATCACAGAGCACAATGTTTCTGTGAAACTATGAAGTCCCATATGATCCTCATCACGTCCAGTGACTTCAGAGTGGATCCTCCCTGTCATCCGGCCAGTGTTTGATGTGTGGCAAGCAGCACAGAAGCAGGATAGCTGAGGACTTTAAAAGAAGAGCAGAAAACGGGAACATATGTAGTTGTAAATGTAAATATCAGTGATACTTGTCTTGTCAAAGGGAATAAAATAATGAAAATGTTAACTTACACACTCATTTAGAGAGGATCTTGACACTGCACAGAGGAGGCACAGTCAGTCTGACAATGATGGTGATCTCCAGGGATGTTTTCCTGCAGCAACATTCCTGCCAACTGGCCATATGATCCAGAGTAGTTGGTTTGTAATGAACAGAAAGGTGTATATGTTAGGTAGTGTGCACTCAGAGCTGGTCCTAAGAAACAAACACATCCTGTAATAAACTGAATACCTGTAGTAGTGCTGCTGCAAATATGAAGCCCTTCTATCATGAGTGGTTTCAAAGAAGGTGTTTTGGAGGCTCGGTCACAGAAACTGTGCAGTCTGTTCAGTCCTGAGTGTCTCAGCTCTGATGGGGATGGATCACAGAGGGAAACACCTGAGTACAGACATTACAATACACTCTAACACTCCTAAGGTCAAGTGAAAACACAATTTAAACACTTTACAAAGAATGAATACATGTTTTCATGGAAATTATGTCATTAACCCTTTTTGTTGTGAGTAAATCTCACCGACTGCTTGTGGGACAAGCTAGAAGGAGGACTTATCACAGAATGTCTCCTGTGCTCCAGATGTGAAGTCTCACGCTCTGATCGTACGGCGATGAAGATGGTGATGATGAAGCCTCTCTGATCTGTGGCATTACAGTTTCTAGCTGCTATGTGCTTCACACTGTTGGATCTTACATGTGAAGCTTGGAGAAGACACAGGAGGACTGTGTCTCTCTTAAAAAAGAAAAAGAAAAAAGGAAACCTAACACCCCCCCCCCCCCCTCAGCTCCCACCGTAAACCCCCCCCCCCCCCCACTCAACTCCCCAACCTCACACCATCCAATGTCTATACAAATGTAGGGTATCAGCTGGTAACAGAAAGCAAGTGTTACATATGTACTACTTATGTAACACTGCTGAAACATTTCTGGCCAGAAATGTGCAGTTATCAACCCAGACCCACCCTGATGATTGCACTGGCCGAAACATGATAAAAGCTCATAAAAATGTATGTTTCATCGAAAGATTTGTCCAAAAATATAATCGTATACTTTTGAAAAAGTTTAAAGTTTATAACAAACCAAAATAATAACATTTTTGTAAATAGTATTTCAAAATAGAGGCACACATAAAGTGGCTTAACTGTCATTATTGCTGTAATTAGGTTTGTTTGTTTGTTTGTTTGTTTGTGTGTTTGTTTGTTTGTTTGTTTGTTTAAAAAGCAACCTTTAGTCATTATTGTTCTCTCAGAAACAATGAAGAAGCTGTTGAACATTTATGTGTTGTGTAGGCAATCCTCTGGTCCACCCTCCCTCCCTCCCAGCCACAGTGAGACTGGGGCAGCCTGGCAGGATGTTGAAGCCTGGCTGCAGAGAGGATATGCCTACACTATTCATTTTAAACTGCTATATTTGATTTTTCTGACATTTATAGGTTACTGTTAGTGAACTTTAGATTTTCTGTGATAAATAAAATTGTCATCTTTTACTGATATCATTACTTAATTCATGTAATTGTATTTTATGTAAACAATTCAACCATTATACTGCAATGCAGAGCGTCAACTTTTAAATATCGCTCTACTTTCTTAAGTCATTCAAAAATATAGATATTACTTACTGTATTCAAAGATCTAGATCATGAATCATCACAGGACAATACACAGTATACTGGGTCATGGTAACTATGGTATGTCTTCATGACTCCAGAATGGAGACATCGATCTGACTGAGAAATGAAAATTAGGTCAAGCAGTGTGTTCTTCTCTGTGGTAGGGGCAGTGATGACCTGTGCGTATCCCCTAGACTCAAACAGCTCCAGGATTGGTTTGTTTGCACTGGATAAAACATTCTCATTAAAATCACCACAAACTATGATGGGATGACAGTCCATGATCTCCAATGAGTCTAATAGGCTTACCAGGTTTTTCAGGAATGGCCTCAGAGTGTAGTCTGGAGGTCTGTATACAACTGCAATCAGAGCACTGACTGGTGCTTCAACCTTTAAAGCCAGAAATTCAAGGTCAGTTACATTATGGATGTACTGTTTTTCATGCACTTGAATGTCACTTTTCACATAAACAGCAACTCCACCACCACTTCTGTTTGCCATCTGGGGAAAGTTTGTGTAGGACAGGTGTCTGTTGCGTTTGAACAAATTGTAATTTTCCAAGTGGAGACTCTCTGCGACAAAAGAGCCCCGCAGGTGTGTTTCTGTTAGGCACAAAACATCTGCTAGACACAATTCATGGTGACTTTTGATGTCATTAATGTGAGCTGGCAGTCCCTCTGTATTATGATGAACAATGGTGAAAACCTCTGACCTGCTCAGTGTTTGCCTCACGTGTAGAAGAGGCATCATGTCATCAAGGTTGGCTTGTCTCATGTTCTCAAGCGCTGCAGTGATTTCTGGGTTGGTGAATATTTTTTTCTCTTCCATATCAAGAAGATACAGTCCACTGAGAGACGTCACTCTACTGACAGCTACGTAGGCCATGCCGGGCTCAAAAATGCTCTTAAGAGAGACAACAGCTGATGTAGTTGTCATACCCTGTACCTTATGTATTGTACATGCAAAGGCCAGCTTCACTGGGAACTGTCTTCGTATCACTCCTTTCTGCTTCAGATTCTCCTCTGCTCTCTCAATGTACACCATGTCGTCTGCTGGTGTGCGGTTATTCTTTCCAGATGTCTCATTATCCATTTTAAGTCCAAGCTTGATGATGTGTTGGTCGTTTTCAGAGTGAACTACTCTAAGTAGTATTCCAAAAGCTCCATTAACCAAACCATTTTGTATGTCAATGTTTCTGGTGAGCATGACACGAGCTCCTTCTGCAACTTTCAGTGTGTCTGGTAACTCGTTTTTACCTCCTTTCAATGGTCTGTCTTGAAGTGCCATTCTGCCAGTTCTAGGATCTTTTCTATAATCATCTGCATGGATGTCAATGATATGAGTGTGGAGCAGAGCCAGTGTTGCAGAGTTGTGTGCATCCACTTCTTTATTAGTTGCAAAAATGTGCAACGCATCAGTTGGACAAAGGGCTGGTTCAGTTATGGCCTGTGACAACAAATTTCTATCTGCTTCGCAAAGCTCATCCAACTTTCCTTTCACACGAATTCTGTTCAGCATCTCTGCAAAGACAACATCATCTTTCTGACGCATAATCTCAGTCAGAGTGATCATCTGAAAATGCTCCCGCCACAGGTCGATCTCAGACGGGTCGTGCACACAGAGAGGTTTAGACTGTCGCACTGGGGGTAGCTGATAGAAGTCTCCGACAGCAATGACTGACATGCCTCCAAAGGGTCTCCGAGTCCCTTTGATCTGTTTGAGTCTTGCATCTACATATGCAAACAGATGTCTTGACACCATAGACACTTCGTCAATGACGATTATTTCAGCATTCAAAAGTTCTGATCTGACTTCATCCAGCTGATTGCCAAGTCCCTGAATGGGAGGTTTTAAGCTTCTAGGCAGCTTGAGAAGAGAATGCAGTGTTGTTCCAGAAATGTTAAAAGCTGCAGTCCCAGTGAAAGCAGTTAACAGGACAGTGGGTTTTGATATGTCAACGTCGTCTGCATATCTGGGCACTTTGCTCAGTATCTTAGATGCTTCTGAGTAGATGCATTTGATAAGATGTGATTTTCCTGTTCCAGCACCACCATTAATATAAAAGAAAAACTGCTCTGGATTTAGAGCACAGACTCTTTTAATGCACCAGTCTCTAACTGCATAAAATATGCAGGCTTGCTTCTTGTTCAGATTCTGAAACATCTGACGTAACAATGTGGGATCAATAGCAGGGGGTTCCCTGATGGCTCTGACTTCTGTTGAAGCATCAGCCTGACGGCTGTAGTCGGGCACATCTTCCTGTTCATTTTCATTGTCTCGCTCTCTTTCTTGTTCGACAAGTGGCAACCTTACGAGATCTGATTCAGGTGCCAGATTACACCATTCGTCAGTCACACCTCTGTTCTGCTCATATTCCTCAACAGCGCTCTCGATCTCCTCACTGTTTTTCTCATATTTTTCTCTGTTTCTTTTGACAATGTGTTGCACGTACTCAAGATGGTCAGTACCTGGTAGCTGTACACAGCCAGCACCATAGAAAGCCTGATAGGTTGGCAACGATGGTGTTTTCAGTTCGTGGTCTGAACGATGAGGAAGGTACAGTTTAAGCAGTCTTCCGTAATATTGCTCTGGATGTTTTTCTTGTGAGCAGCGGTGAAATCTGATGATAGCAGGCTTATTGTTTTTGCGCCTTTGCACAAACCCCATCTCATTGAGAAGGGGCAAAACATCTTTACCTTTTTTCTGTTGGCCATAGACAATCCTGCAAGTAGCAGCAAAGTCTGCCATGCACATCTCCTCATACTCTGGTGTTTCAGGTCTGGCTTTGTATTTGTCATTCAAAGATGTCATCCAAACATTGGAAGACTCAGGTGTTGTGTTGTCCAGAACTGACAGGGGACGACTCATTTTCACAGGATTATCATCAGTTGGAATGAATATTACAGCACGTGAGCATTGCTTCATGTGAAGACCACATGCACGAGCAACACACTCCTGTGCACTGATCTCTCGCTTCTTTGAATATGCCTGCATGACGGCTCTCATTTCATCGCACTCATTTACACTGTCCTTATGGGAGTTCTCAATGACAGTTTTCAGGTACTCAGATAGCCCGCCCTCTTTTTTTGATATATATTTCATTAAATAATTTGCAGCACCAAAAGCATCTAAAACAAAGCTTATGTCGATATTACTGTTCCAGGCTTCAAGCAGATGTGGATTATAGCCGTTTATCCAAGAGTCTTTTGGATCACGCTTTAGTATGATCGTACTCCTCATGTTCATTTTATTCAGGTATCTCTCATATTCTGCATGTGTCAACTTGCATCTTTCCAAGAGCTGCTCTAAACTCATGGAAGCAGTTTCAGGTTCATTCAGCAGCTGGTTCAGTGGTCTGAGCTTGTTCTTTGCCGTTTCTACTTCCAGTGCATCATCCTCACTGGGTCTTGTGATCATTGTCTCATTGCAGGGTGGTTTGGGAAAACCAAAACGGCACCCGGAGCTTAAACTCCTAAAGCACGTCTTTGTGTGGTTCTTACTGTGTTTTTGCACTTCTGTTACTTTTTTGTACAGTTCAGGTTGTTTATGTGGATCAGGCAGCTGAGCTGTGATGTATTTGTTTATAAAATCAAGAACAGTTTGCTCATCATCCTCCTCAAACACAGGAGCACCTTCTACCCACAGGAGGCAGTGTATGTGTGGGCTTCCTCTGTGCTGAAACTCAACTCTGTAAAAGTAGTCAATGACTTTGCCAAGTGGCTCTGCGGGAGATAAGAGTAAATCTCTGAATAATGCTTCAACTCTCTTGTCAAACATGCGCATTGTTGTGACAGGATTGCTTCTCAGGATGTCACACTTTGCTGACCAGTCGAGTCCTCCAAAATTCACTTGTTCACCTTGCTGCCTTGTTATTGCCTCGATCACTTCAGGCCAGCGCATTTCAGCAGCTGAAAATGTGCAAAAGAACGTGGGAGTTCCCAACTGTCTGATCATGGCAAAAAGATCTCTTGTTGTTTTCTCCCAATAGGCTGGGGTTCCTCTCAGAGGCTGCATGAATCTCACTGCATCTTTATTTCGCACCAGTTTCTCCACCTCATGTTTATCTTGTAACATGCCTGAGGTTATTTTTCTACCATCTCTGGTCAGAGGCTTTGCCTTCCTTAACTGTACTGTCATGCTGGATGTAGCCAAGTGTATTTCAGTCACAAACTGTGCAAAGAAAACGATCATCAATGCAGAAAAGTCTTGATTTGAAATACCCACTGGGGGATACTTTGATCAGCCTTCTTTCATCAAGTGTGTTTTGGCCTGTAGGAAACTGCACAGGGAAGGCCATGGCCTCCAGTTTAGGTGTTTTGAAAAAACTTATTGGATTGTTTCTCTCTGCAGGAGCAACAGAGTAGATTCCTTCACTGAAACATAATATCTCCTCAGCCACATCAGGGGGCTGCAAACAGGACTCGAGTGCAAAACCACCATTAGTCAGTCCATCTGCTTGCTCTGAATCATCTCTCATCTGTTCATGCGATTGTTCACCATCACAGGGTAACATGTCAATGTCCTGTTCATTTATATTTTGTGCTTCACTCAGTGCATTTTTCTCACAGCTGTCAATTTCCATTAAATCAGCCTCATCATAATCGTCCTCATTCATGTTTTCATCATCCTCCTCCTCATCATCTTCATCAGGAAGAGTTGGGTCACACAGCTCAGGATCATCTCTGATGCTCACATCCTTATACTGTGGATGAATCTGCTTGAGTTTATGCAGTGCTTGCACAAGTTTAGACCAGCTTACAGTCTGAAACAGCTGATGACCTTTGTAAGACAAGCGTCTCTTCAGTTTTACTCTCATGACCTGAGAATTAATTCTCAATCGAGGTAGTGCTTCAACAGTTTCCTGTACCTCTGATGGGACACAGACCACATTTCCTCTAATTGCTCTTTGTCTGCCTTTGGGAAGAGGAATAATCTTGGCAAATGGTATGCACTTGGCTATGAGATGTCTCTCCAGTATGTTGAGATCAGACAATTCAGCTGGAATATCAGCAAGATCCAGTTTATTGGCAACAGCAAGTACTGGCATGGATCCATTTTTAAGATGATCGTGGCAGGTGTGACAAATCCACTCTCTCTTTCTCTCATCAGGCACACTGCACTGCTCATTTCTGCAGTTTTCATCACAAACATGAACAAATCTTCCAGTCAAACATGTTGCAACTACATGTGGGTTTTTGACATAATTTGACCTTCTGCAGGGTCGTACTTGGTTTGGAAATGAAGCCTTGAAGCATACAGTACATGGGTATGATGGTCCAGCTTTGATTTGTGATTTGAACACAGATATGGCCTTGTTGATCACACTGTTGTCACTCTCTTGGGTTTGTCTGTTCACCCATCTGTATTTCCTTTTTATTTTCATGGCACATCTCATGTTGTGCATAATCCTAAATGCAAGATTACTTTGATACCTGTCTCGCATTAGTTGTTTCATCAGTTGTCTCTGTCTCTCTCTGAATTCAAAGTTTTCTCGATACCTTTTAGTGATGTAGCTTTTTTTCTCCTCTCTGAAATCAGTATTCTCATAGTAACGTCTTTTTATATATTGTTTTTGTTTTTGTCTAACTTTAGCATTCTCACAGTAACGTCTTTTAACATACTGTTGTTGTTTCTGTCTGAATTCTGCATTCTCACAGTAACGTCTTTTAACATACTGTTGTTGTTTCTGTCTGAATTCTGCATTCTCACAGTAACGTCTTTTAACATACTGTTGTTGTTTCTGTCTGAATTCTGCATTCTCACAGTAACGTCTTTTAACATACTGTTGTTGTTTCTGTCTGAATTCTGCTGCATTCTCACAGTAACGTCTTTTAACATACTGTTGTTGTTTCTGTCTGAATTCTGCATTCTCACAGTAACGTCTTTTAACATACTGTTGTTGTTTCTGTCTGAATTCTGCATTCTCACAGTAACGTCTTTTAACATACTGTTGTTGTTTCTTTCTGAATTCAGCATTCGCATGGTAACATCTTTTCATATACTGTTGTTTTTTCTGTCTAACTTCAGGATTGTTTTTATATGCCTCGCTTGTGCAAGATTTTTTCTTTTCTTTGTAATCTTTATTTGAAGCATACTTTTGTCGTTCTTTCCTTTTTTGGTTTTCTTTTCTCTGATTTCTGGGTTTCTCTGATGCCATTAATCTTCTTTTCATTTTGTGCCTTTGTTGTTTATTAACTTTTTTCAGTTTTTGTAAAACTATATCAGAAAGGTCACAGGCAGCAACATTGTTTATTGCAGCATTTGATTGACATGAAAAAACATAATTTGATGGAAGCAAATTTAATTCACTGCATAGTTCTTCAGTGGGTATATTAGGAGGTTCATTCTGATCTTCATATGATGTGAACTGAGTCATGTGGACTTCTTTTTGTTTCACCAGTGGCGTACAAATGGACATTTGACAAAAGATGTTCTCAGTCAGATCAGTGGTTGTGTTTCTCCTTGGAGTAGAGGAGTTTGCTTCATCAACAGTTGTATCAGAGTCAGTAGGTGCCACAGTAGTGGCAGCTGTTGGTCTGCAGACTGTGTCTGTGATAGTATCACTCAGGTTGACTGTGCTCATACTGTAGAATTGCACAGGCTTCAGTTCATAGGTACAAGAAGGTGATATCTCCATCATTTCATAAGAATCTTGGAGCCTCTTAATCATGTCACTGAGGAGTGTGAATTTCAGCATCACAGCTGTACCACGATTACGTGACCATAGTGCTAGAGGAAGACCACTGGGTGTTCTGGGGTGTGGGTCAAAGAACCCATATTTGCCTGATGTGGATCTGAACACTGCAATACACAATCCACTCATAATCAGTAAGGCATACTGCACATCTGACAACAGGCAGCTCAGTCCTGCTTCTAAGCTGAGAAAGGTATCTACTGCTTCTTCTAAAGGTTCTTCAAATGTCCCATACCGGGAAAGCTGTGTCATGTTGATATGATACATAGACCTGCGAGCATCAACTTTGTCTGGCAGCTCATCGGTTGCCAAATGAATATTTTTAGGAAATCTTTTCTTGGCCTCTTTGTACATCACATCACCTTTATCCAAGACCAGATTAAGGTCAACTGTAGACATGTTTTCATTCTCATGAAGGAATCCAAGAAATGTGAGTGAGTTACATGTGCACTGCTTGTTTCTGGAGTCTCCATATTTAGGATGTGCCTGGCTGTGAGATGCACAGACATGTGTTACAGAGGGCTGGTTTTCAAAGTTCACTTTTTCTGCATGAGATGGTCCTGCCACATCACTGTGACGGCCTCTTTTCACAATATCAGCATAACCCACCTGTGGGGCACTTGAAACCTCATGTTGGTCTCTGTGGTTTACCAGATGTTCATTAAATTCATGCTGCAATCCAGTCTTCACAGCATCTGCATAGGATATCTGTTGTACATGTGCAGGAAAATGTTGACCTGCCTGTTTGACACCATCAGCATTGGTCTTTGCAGACACAAAGTCTTCTGCAGAGCTCTGAGGAAAATCACACTCAGCTTGTTCACATGTTGGTACTTTTTGAAACTCATGGAACTTCTTCCAGCGTTGTTTTGCAGCTTGTGACTTTTTCTGCTTTTTTGGCATTTTTACACACCTTTAAGTGTTTCTGTTAGTCTTTAGAAAATGTATTTGAAAAATAAGAGTGGCACACAGCAGATGTTTTCTTTGTCTTTATATTTCAGTTTTTATTTCTCAGAAACAGATGTCTTTGTTTGTTTGACAGTTTGTTCGTCAGTCGAGAGAATAATATGCACTCTCTTTATTGGCTTGGCACAACTTAGCAGCAAGCCCAGAATGAAAAACAGGTAGAGAGAAACTTTAGAAGAGAGAACAGACAGAGCAGGAGAGACACGGCTGGGAAATCACAATCAAACCGTGAATTAGAGTTTTCTTTGTTTGTTCAGTTTGTTCTCAGGTAGAGGCAATATATGCACTCTTTATTGCTTTAATGGCTTGGCGTTTTTCAGCAGCAAGCCAAGAGTGAAAAACAGGTAGAGAGAAAATTTAGAAGAGAGAACAGACAGAGCAGGAGAGACACGGCTTTAAATCAAACCGCAGAGTTTTCTTTGTTTGTTCAGTTTGTTCATAGGTTGAGGCAAAATATGCACTCTTTATTGCTTTATTGGCTTGGCGTTTTTCAGCAGCAAGCCAAGAGTGAAAAACAGGTAGAGAGAAAATTTAGCAGAGAGAACAGACAGAGCAGGAGAGACACGGCTTTAAATCAAACCGCAATAAGATTCTTGGTTTGGCAAAATTTCTCACAAACCACAGAGTGAAATACAGATGGAAAGAAGGCAGAGACAACAGGTGGAGCAGGACAGAGGATAGAGGGGTTGGGGGGTTGGGATGTGAGAGAGAAGACTGGAGATCTGGTCCTTGTTCTTCTTCTGCACACTGTGAACAAAAAACAAGAAAAAATAATAATTTTATTAAAATGATATCACATGGTAATTGTATAAACTAATTGTGACTACTGAAAAAGGACAAAATAAATATACTGCCGTCGGCTGCCACGTGCAAAAAGTTGCATAATTGGGCACTTTTTAAAAGAATAAATATTTAATTAAATTCAGCAATAATATTTTTAAATACAAATATGATTGAGTGAATTGTTAACTAATCACATGTAATGTGCAAAAATGTACGAAAAAAATATTTTAGCCCAATTGTTAAGCTGAACTTATGTGTATTTATTATAAAAATGTGTTTAAAAGGTCTAGCACAAAGTTTGAACCCATCACTTTAAAGCTTATATTAGTCAGACTCTTTTTTTTTTATTTTGGTGTACTTCTCTAACAGTATGTGCACACCTACCAGGCAAAGCACAGATGTGAGTCAAGTTCCTGAAAGTGTAAGACGAGAAATAACATGTTAGTTGTCTGTACAGTGTTATCAGACTAACAAAAAAACAAAGCCCACACGACATGATACACTGAACTTATAGTCAGCAGGGTAATTATAGAGTAATATAGCACACCAGCTGATACAGCAGCCATTTTATAATTCAAACTAATTAACTGAAGTATTTATTTAAGTACTTATATAAGGCTACTGTTAGACTGTTACTAGCCTTAGCATCGCTGCTAACGCTAGCATTCCTGCTAGCGTTAGCACTTCAGTTAGTGTTAGCACTGCTGGTAGAACTAGCACTCTTACTGTTAAAACTGAGGCACAATGGCAATAATAAAGCTCATTTGTTACTTTTGTCTCACTGACCGCCAATAAATATCACAGGAATATCACAGGAATATTCTTTTTGTCAGTTAAAAACTGCTAAGGCTAGTGTTGGCACTATAGCTAGCGTTAGCATTGATGCTAGCATTAGCATCGAAGCTAGCATTAGCACTGCTACTAACAGCAAAAGTCATGAAGTACTCTTACTGTTAAAACTGAGGCACAATGGCAATAATAAATCTCATTTGTTACTTTTGTCTCACTGACCGCCAATAAATATCACAGGAATATCACAGGAATATTCTTTTTGTCAGTTAACAACTGCTAAGGCTAGTGTTAGCACTATAGCTAGCATTAGCATTGAAGCTAGCGTTAGCATTCCTGCTACTAACAGCAAAAGTCATGAAGTACTCTTACTGTTAAAACTGAGGCACAATGGCAATAATAAATCTCATTTGTTACTTTTGTCTCACTGACCGCCAATAAATATCACAGGAATATCACAAGAATATTCTTTTTGTCAGTTAACAACTGCTAAGGCTAATGTTAGCACTATAGCTAGCATTAGCATTGAAGCTAGCGTTAGCACTGCTGCTAACAGCAAAAGTCATAAACCTATATAAATGGTAGCAAAGGTTATTCTTTTTTTGCTTTCTTTATTCTTTGAACTCTGTTGAACTTTAAAAAGACTTGATATGTGAGTTTAAATGTCAAACATGTATTTTTACCATCATAAAATTAAAACAGTGCTGTACTGAATGTATTGTACTTACCACAGCAGAGAGCAAAGCGGAATGACAACCGTTGGTGTAGTGATTAGTTAAAGACCGATGAGGCGTTCAGGTGGTGCTTGGAAATTTGAGCATCAGTTTGAACATCAATAATGAGCATATATATTTCTCTGTCATAGAGAGACAGAGAAAAAAATACACAAGACTCACCAGCATACAAATTGGTACTTTTTCTCTTTATGTCACTCATTCGCTTATACTCAGGAAAGAGGGCAACTGGCATTAAATGAGCAAATAAAAAGTCATCATCTTGAACTGTTTTATGGATTTTATTTTAAGACTACTTTGAGCGTATTTGTGGGGAGATAAACTATACAGACTAAAAACAGAGACATTAAATGAGATTAGATTATTTAAAGTGTGGGAAAATACACTACAGACAGGTAGATGCTGTGAGCTTTAATTATCCAGTCAGAAAAGATTATTTTAAAGTCATCAACTGACTCAAACTGCCCAGATCTGAAAAACCTGTGTGGAGAAGACAAGTCCACCAATACACAATCAACTTGAATTTAACAGGGCAATAATTCAGGGCTCTATTCAGTTAGCCTATACTAACTACTGACATACTGTTAATCTGTGGCAAAAGCCTGTCAAACCTGTCTTATTGTACCTATTGAAAAAGTTAATCTTACTACAACTGCTTAGATATAACACACATTTTTGATTTAATCTTGGCAGAGTGAGACAGAGCTTGTTAAGCAGGCAGGTGTGAGCCTGGTTGCTATAGTGACTGCACCCAATGGCTCCATACACACGACACAGACATGGACCTCACTTTTGCTGCTTAAAATGAACAGAAAAGTCAGGCCGAAACAAATCGTTCCCATATGAAAAGTACAAGTCGTATTGACGAAATTCTTTCACCGTGAGCGACAGCAGCTTCTAGTCTACTGAATTCTCAGTTTTCATGCCTGTGGAGTTTATTATATGGACGTGGTGACAGTGGAAAGACACCATGCTCTTCTGATTTTCAAACGAACCTTCTGAGCCATTTTAACATTAGAGTCTATGGAAGAGTTGGAGGGAGGAGGCTGTGCATTGGTGACATTTACGAAAGAACCATAACACCTAGTACAATAGTAAACACATTGGATGAAAGAGGACAGCGATGGCTACGTTTTGAGGGTAAAATCATACCTGTAGAGCAAACGCTGCGGACACAGCAGCAGTTTTAAAAAAGATTTTAAGATTAATTTTTTTGCTCCTCTCACTCTAGCAGTTGAGCTGTCTCACTCTAGCCCCAACATTCCATCCCATACACACCCATTATAAACTCTGAAACGGCTGAAAAAACATCATGAAACTTAAACTGGAACTGAAGAAAAAGTATAATAGATATTGAAAAGATAAATACAAGTTGAATAGTTGAATGTCTTGTCTTCGTTTTAAAGTTTGAATGGTGGCTCTATGTCAATGTATGTGGAAGTAGATACAGTTTAAAGAGGAGGAATTTGAATGAGAATTTGAAGGGTCTCTCCATTGAAATACATTATAAATTTTTGTTAAATAAAGTTGAATAAAATAAAAAATATAAATGTTAAAAATGAGAAAAATAGAAGCAGTGTTGTCCAAAAGAATAGGAATCTAACGGTGTTTGAATGGTTTTTCTAAGTTGAACAGTTTTGAAGGAGATAGATTACAAAAAACGTACGGAATACAGAATAATAATAAATAAAAAAATAGAACTAGAAAGTGCATTTTCTGAAGAAACTGCAGTGTGAATGCTTGAATCTGAATGTATGCACTGAAATGAATTAATTACTGAATTTAAGTTAAAAATCTTGAATGAGATTAAAAAAAAAACCCGAATTTAACCTGAAAACAAAAGTTCTGAACTGCTAAAAGCTGAAGGTTACACAGAAGAAGAAGTTGGAAAAAAGCTGAAAATGTTTTAATTGTAAATTAGAAAAACCTAAGAAATGAGAAAAGAACATTTAGAGTCAGAAAACATCTGAAAGAATATTAAAAGGTCATATTCTTTGAATCACTGAATGACTAAAATGTGATCCCTCCACTTGGATCCACACAGTTTAAAAAGTTTAAATGTCTGAGCTTTGAAAGACAAGATGTTGGAAAGAGAACAATAATGGTGACAATTTGAGGGTAAAATGATGGCTTTAACACTGTGGACACAGCAGCAGTTGAAAGAGAAGTGTTTAAGATGAATCTTGGCAGAGTGGCAGGCAGAGCTCGTTAAGCAGGCAGGTGTGAGCCTGGTTGCTATAGTGACCGCACCCAATGGCTCCATACACACGACACAGACATGCACCTCACTTTTGCTGCTTAAAATGAACAGAAAAGTCAGGCCAAAACAAATCGTTCCCAAATTAAAAGTACATGTCGTACTGACAAAATTCTTTCACCGTGAGCGACAGCCATGTCTAGTCTACCTAATTCTCAGTTTTCATGCCTGTGGAGCTTATTATATGGACGTGGTGACAGTGGAAAGACACCATGCTCTTCTGATTTTCAAACGAACCTTCTGAGCCATTTTAACATTAGAGTCTATGGAAGAGTTGGAGGGAGGAGGCTGTGCATTGGTGACATTTATGAAAGAACCATAACACCTAGGACAATAGTAAACACATTGGATGAAAGAGGACAGCGATGGCTACGTTTTGAGGGTAAAATCATACCTGTAGAGCAAACGCTGCGGACACAGCAGCAGTTTTAAAAAATATTTTAAGATTAATTTTTTCGCTCCTCTCACTCTAGCAGTTGAGCTGTCTCACTCTAGCCCCAACATTCCGTCCCATACACACCCATTATAAACTCTGAAACGGGTGAAAAAACATCATGAAACTTAAACTGGAACTGAAGAAAAAGTATAATAGATATTGAAAAGATAAATACAAGTTGAATAGTTGAATGTCTTGTCTTCGTTTTAAAGTTTGAATGGTGGCTCTATGTCAATGTATGTGGAAGTAGTAAGAGTTTAAAAATGAGTAAGTTGAATGAGAATTTGAAGGGTCTCCCCATTGAAATACATGGGAAATTTTTGTTGAATAAAGTTGAATAAAATTAAAAATATAAATGTTAAAAATGAGAAAAATAGAAGCAGTCATGTCCAAAATAATAGGAATCTAACGATGTTTGAATGGTTTTTCTAAGTTGAACGGTTTTGAAGGAGTAGGCTTTCAAAAAACGTACGGAAGAATAAAATAGAATAAAGATTAGAAGAACAATACTGTGAATGCTTTTCAAGCATTCACACTAATAAAGATTAGAAGAACAATACTGTGAATGCTTTTCAAGCATTCACACTAATAATAAAGATTAGAAGAACAATACTGTGAATGCTTTTCAAGCATTCACACTAATAATAAAGATTAGAAGAACAATACTGTGAATGCTTTTCAAGCATTCACACTAATAATAATAATAATAATAAAGATTACAACAACAATACTGTGAATGCTTTTCAAGCATTCACACTAATAATAAAGATTAGAAGAACAATACTGTGAATGCTTTTCAAGCATTCACACTAATAATAAAGATTAGAAGAACAATACTGTGAATGCTTTTCAAGCATTCACACTAATAATAAAGATTAGAAGAACAATACTGTGAATGCTTTTCAAGCATTCACACTAATAATATGTACAGAACTGAGAGAATGTCCACGATGTGTCACATGAGTAATATATGGCCTGAGGATGTTATTCAAATAAATTATAGATTGTGCTGAAAAACGGTAACGTTCGCACAGAAACTCATCAGGAAATGATAAAATGTCCAAACGCGCTCTGATCACTCTCTCCCGGCGGAGAGCTCTGCAGAGAATTTGGGCTTCACGATCTACTGGCTCTTCAAGGAAGTGGCACGCCATGTCCGACACTTCCTACTGTCAGGTTTCCGACAAAGGGGCGGAGACAGTCAGGGTTAGTTGTAGTAAACCTGCTAGGGAGCAGGTTAGCTTCACGGCGTGTGTCGTCATAGTGACTCACTCAGGCTTCAGCTGAACTCGCTTTGTGAAACCGAAAAACCAGAGTTTTCGTTAACTCAGGGTATACTTACTCAGTTTTTCCACTAAACCGGCTTCCTGAAACAGGGCCCTGTTCATTCTAATTTCGTTGTTTTCATTCATTTCATTTCATTCATTCACTGAATTTGAATCAAAACAATGGTATTTGAATGAAAACAACAGAATTAGAATGAAAACAATGGACTATTAATACATTCTAATTCCATTGTTTTCATTCAAACTCTGTTCTGTACATTCTAATTCTGTTTTTTTCATTCAAACTCTGTTCTGTACATTCTAATTCCGTTTTTTTCATTCAAACTCTGTTCTGTACATTTCTATTCTGTTGTTTTCATTCAAATTCCATTGTTTTTATTCAAACTCTGTTTTGTACATTCTACTTCCGTTTTTCATTCAAACTCTGTTCTGTATATTCTAATTCTGTTGTTTTCATTCAAAGTCTGTTCTGTACATTCTAATTCCGTTGTTTTCATTCAAACTCTGTTCTGTACATTCTAATTCCGTTGTTTTCATTCAAACTCTATTCTGTACATTCAAATTCCGTTGTTTTCATTCAAACTCTGTTCTGTACATTTCAATTCTGTTTTTTTTATTCTAATTCCGTTGTTTTCATTCAAAGTCTGTTCTGTACATTCTAATTCCGTTGTTTTCATTCAAACTCTGTTCTGTACATTCTAATTCCGTTGTTTTCATTCAAACTCTGTTCTGTACATTTCAATTCTGTTGTTTTGATTCAAATTCCATTGTTTTCTTTCAAATTCAGTTCTGTACATTCTAATTCCGTTTTTTTCATTCAAACTCTGTTCTGTACATTTCTATTCTGTTGTTTTGATTCAAATTCCATTGTTTTTATTCAAACTCTGTTTTGTACATTCTACTTCCGTTTTTCATTCAAACTCTGTTCTGTACATTCTAATTCCGTTGTTTTCATTCTAATTCTGTTGTTTGTTTTAATATTCCATTGTTTTCATTCTAATTCTGTTGTTTTCATTCAAATTCCATTGTTTTGATTCAAATTCAGTTCTGTTCATTCTAAATCCGTTGTTTTCATTCAAACTCTGTTCTCTACATTCTAATTCCGTTGTTTTCATTCAAACTCTGTTCTCTACATTCTAATTCTGTTGTTTTCATTCAAATTCCATTGTTTTGATTCAAATTCAGTTCTGTTCATTCTAATTCTGTTGTTTTCATTCAAACTCTGTTCTGTACATTCTAATTCTGTTGTTTTCATTCAAATTCCATTGTTTTTCCATTGAACTGAATTTGAATCAAAACAATGGAATTTGAATGAAAACAACAGAATTAGAATGAAAACAATGAACTATTAATACATTCTAATTCCGTTGTTTTCATTCAAACTCTGTTCTGTACATTTCAATTCAGTTTTTTTTTATTCTAATTCCATTGTTTTCATTCAAACTCTGTTCTGTACATTCTAATTCTGTTTTTTTTTCATTCAAACTCTGTTCTGTACATTCTAATTCCGTTGTTTTCATTCAAACTCTGTTCTGTACATTTCAATTCTGTTTTTTTTATTCTAATTCCGTTGTTTTCATTCAAACTCTGTTCTGTACATTCTAATTCCGTTTTTTTTTTCATTCAAACTCTGTTCTGTACATTTCTATTCTGTTGTTTTGATTCAAATTCCATTGTTTTTATTCAAACTCTGTTTTGTACATTCTACTTCCGTTTTTCATTCAAACTCTGTTCTGTATATTCTAATTCTGTTGTTTTCATTCAAAGTCTGTTCTGTACATTCTAATTCCGTTGTTTTCATTCAAACTCTGTTCTGTACATTCTAATTCCATTGTTTTCATTCAAACTCTGTTCTGTACATTCTAATTCCGTTGTTTACATTCAAACTCTGTTCTGTACATTTCAATTCTGTTGTTTTGATTCAAATTCCATTGTTTTCTTTCAAATTCTGTTCTCTACATTCTAATTCCGTTGTTTTCATTCAAACTCTGTTCTGTACATTTTAATTCCGTTGTTTTGATTCAAATTCCATTGTTTTCTTTCAAATTCTGTTCTCTACATTCTAATTCCGTTGTTTTCATTCAAACTCTGTTCTGTACATTTTATTTCCGTTGTTTTCATTCAAACTCTGTTCTGTACATTCTAATTCCGTTGTTTTCATTCAAATTCCATTGTTTTGATTCAAATTCAGTTCTGTTCATTCTAATTCTGTTGTTTTGATTCAAATTCCATTGTTTTTCCATTGAACTGAATTTGAATCAAAACAATGGTATTTGAATGAAAACAACAGAATTAGAATGAAAACAATGGACTATTAATACATTCTAATTCCGTTGTTGTCATTCAAACTCTGTTCTGTACATTCTAATTCTGTTGTTTTGATTCAAATTCCATTGTTTTTATTCAAACTCTGTTTTGTACATTCTACTTCCGTTTTTCATTCAAACTCTGTTCTGTATATTCTAATTCCGTTGTTTTCATTCAGACTCTGTTCTGTACATTCTAATTCCGTTGTTTTCATTCAAACTCTATTCTGTACATTCTAATTCCGTTGTTTTCATTCAAACTCTGTTCTGTACATTTCAATTCTGTTTTTTTTATTCTAATTCCGTTGTTTTCATTCAAACTCTGTTCTGTACATTCTAATTCCGTTTTTTTTTTCATTCAAACTCTGTTCTGTACATTTCTATTCTGTTGTTTTGATTCAAATTCCATTGTTTTTATTCAAACTCTGTTTTGTACATTCTACTTCCGTTTTTCATTCAAACTCTGTTCTGTATATTCTAATTCTGTTGTTTTCATTCAAAGTCTGTTCTGTACATTCTAATTCCGTTGTTTTCATTCAAACTCTGTTCTGTACATTCTAATTCCGTTGTTTTCATTCAAACTCTGTTCTGTACATTCTAATTCCGTTGTTTACATTCAAACTCTGTTCTGTACATTTCAATTCTGTTGTTGTGATTCAAATTCCATTGTTTTCTTTCAAATTCTGTTCTCTACATTCTAATTCCGTTGTTTTCATTCAAACTCTGTTCTGTACATTTTAATTCCGTTGTTTTGATTCAAATTCCATTGTTGTCTTTCAAATTCTGTTCTCTACATTCTAATTCCGTTGTTTTCATTCAAACTCTGTTCTGTACATTTTAATTCTGTTGTTGTGATTCAAATTCCATTGTTTTCTTTCAAATTCTGTTCTCTACATTCTAATTCCGTTGTTTTCATTCAAACTCTGTTCTGTACATTTTAATTCCGTTGTTTTGATTCAAATTCCATTGTTGTCTTTCAAATTCTGTTCTCTACATTCTAATTCCGTTGTTTTCATTCAAACTCTGTTCTGTACATTTTAATTCCGTTGTTTTGATTCAAACTCTGTTCTGTACATTCTAATTCTGTTGTTTTCATTCAAATTCTGTTCTGTACATTCTAATTCCGTTGTTTTCATTCAAATTCCATTGTTTTGATTCAAATTCAGTTCTGTTCATTCTAATTCTGTTGTTTTGATTCAAATTCCATTGTTTTTCCATTGAACTGAATTTGAATCAAAACAATGGTATTTGAATGAAAACAACAGAATTAGAATGAAAACAATGGACTATTAATACATTCTAATTCCGTTGTTGTCATTCAAACTCTGTTCTGTACATTCTAATTCCGTTTTTTTCATTCAAACTCTGTTCTGTACATTCTAATTCTGTTGTTTTGATTCAAATTCCATTGTTTTTATTCAAACTCTGTTTTCTACATTCTACTTCCGTTTTTCATTCAAACTCTGTTCTGTATATTCTAATTCCGTTGTTTTCATTCAGACTCTGTTCTGTACATTCTAATTCCGTTGTTTTCATTCAAACTCTATTCTGTACATTCTAATTCCGTTGTTTTCATTCAAACTCTGTTCTGTACATTTCAATTCTGTTTTTTTTATTCTAATTCCGTTGTTTTCATTCAAACTCTGTTCTGTACATTCTAATTCCGTTTTTTTTTCATTCAAACTCTGTTCTGTACATTTCTATTCTGTTGTTTTGATTCAAATTCCATTGTTTTTATTCAAACTCTGTTTTGTACATTCTACTTCCGTTTTTCATTCAAACTCTGTTCTGTATATTCTAATTCTGTTGTTTTCATTCAAAGTCTGTTCTGTACATTCTAATTCCGTTGTTTTCATTCAAACTCTGTTCTGTACATTCTAATTCCGTTGTTTTCATTCAAACTCTGTTCTGTACATTCTAATTCCGTTGTTTACATTCAAACTCTGTTCTGTACATTTCAATTCTGTTGTTTTGATTCAAATTCCATTGTTTTCTTTCAAATTCTGTTCTCTACATTCTAATTCCGTTGTTTTCATTCAAACTCTGTTCTGTACATTTTAATTCCGTTGTTTTGATTCAAATTCCATTGTTTTCTTTCAAATTCTGTTCTCTACATTCTAATTCCGTTGTTTTCATTCATTTCATTTCATACACTTAATGACAGTCTTAGCATCCTCCTTTTTTGTAGCCCAGGCCTCTGGCCAGCCGGTCAGAGCATCAACACACACTAACAAATATCTTACACCGCCAGGCCCGGAATCAATCATATCAGTGAAATCAATAACAATCTCCTTTCCCGGCCTCTCAGGGGGCCGAAACTTACCCACTTCCGGTTTTACTGCTGGCTTAGGCTTGTGTGCCCCACAGATTAAGCACATCCTGGCTTTTTCTCTTATCATTCCTCGCAGCTCAGGATGCCACCAATGACACAAGTTTCTCTCCATCTGGGCAATCCCCACGTGGGCGAGTCCGTGGGCTTCATCCACCTTCTGTTCTGCCATTTTGGCTGTCAGCACGGGGCGCCCGTCTGGCCCCCTCCACAAATGTCCATCCTGCCAGGCTCCTTTGTTTTTCCACACCCCCTTTTCCTCTGGGAAACTCACCCCAAACAATCCACATTCCAAGAAATCCAGACGTGGCTGTGATTGCACACACATGTGATTATGCGCAGAGGTCCACCCTACCAGCCAACCTCAGATCTCCACGCAGGCACACATGAATGCACATACATTTGCACACATCCAGAGATAAACTCACCCCAAACAATCAACATTCCAAGAAATCCAGACGTGGCTCTGATTGCACACACATGTGATTATGCGCAGAGGTCCACCCTACCAGCCAACCTCAGATCTCCACGCAGGCACACATGAATGCACATACATTTGCACACATCCAGAGATAAACTCACCCCAAACAATCCACATTCCAAGAAATCCAGACGTGGCTCTGATTGCACACACATGTGATTATGCGCAGAGGTCCACCCTACCACCAAACCCCAGATCTCCACCCAGGCACACATGAATGCACATACATTTGCACACATCCAGAGATAAACTCACCCCAAACAATCCACATTCCAAGAAATCCAGACGTGGCTCTGATTGCACACACATGTGATTATGCGCAGAGGTCCACCCTACCAGCCAACCTCAGATCTCCACGCAGGCACACATGAATGCACATACATTTGTACACATCCAGAGATAAACTCACCCCAAACAATCCACATTCCAAGAAATCCAGACGTGGCTCTGATTGCACACACATGTGATTATGCGCAGAGGTCCACCCTACAAGCCAACCTCAGATCTCCACGCAGGCACACATGAATGCACATACATTTGCACACATCCAGAGATAAACTCACCCCAAACAATCCACATTCCAAGAAATCCAGACGTGGCTCTGATTGCACACACATGTGATTATGCGCAGAGGTCCACCCTACCAGCCAACCTCAGATCTCCACGCAGGCACACATGAATGCACATACATTTGCACACATCCAGAGATAAACTCACCCCAAACAATCCACATTCCAAGAAATCCAGACGTGGCTCTGATTGCACACACATGTGATTATGCGCAGAGGTCCACCCTACCAGCCAACCTCAGATCTCCACGCAGGCACACATGAATGCACATACATTTGCACACATCCAGAGATAAACTCACCCCAAACAATCCACATTCCAAGAAATCCAGAGGTGGCTCTGATTGCACACACATGTGATTATGCGCAGAGGTCCACCCTACCAGCCAACCTCAGATCTCCACGCAGGCACACATGAATGCACATACATTTGCACACATCCACATCATCAAGTTTGCTGACGACACCGTCGTGGTGGGCCTGATCTCTGATAACAACGAGACGGCCTACCTGAAGGAGATTAGGAATCTGGAGAACTGGTGCCAGAGGAACAACCTCCTTCTAAACGTCAGTAAGACAAAGGAGCTGATAGTGGACTTCAGCAGTAAGCAGGAGAGGAACTACCAGACCCCCGTCATCAACGAGTGCCCAGTGGAGAGAGTGGACAGCTTCAAATACCTCGGAGTTCACATCACGCAGGACCTGTCATGGTCCTGTCACATCAACACTGTGGTGAAAAAGGCCCGACAGCGTCTCTACCACCTCAGACGCTTGAGAGACTTCCAACTGCCCTCCAAGGTGCTCAGGAACTTTTACTCGTGCACCATAGAGAGCATCCTGGCGGGAAACATCTTAACCTGGTTCGGGAACAGCACCATGCAGGACAGACGAGCTCTACAGAGGGTTGTGCGGTCAGCTGAGCGCACCATCCGCTCCGAGCTCCCTGACCTGCACTCAATCTACAGCAGGCGGTGCTGGACCAAGGCCAGGAAGATCGTGAAGGACCTCAGCCATCCCAACAACAGACTGTTCTCTCTGCTGAGGTCAGGAAAGCGATTCCGCTCCCTGAAGACCAACACAGAGAGACTGAGGAGGAGCTTCTTCCCGCAGGCGATACGGTCTCTCAATCACACCACCACACAGTACTGACCCACACATACAGTTCTTACACACACACTGGACTTTCTGGACTTTGGTTTTGCACAACACTGGTCACTATATTCTTCATTTCCGGTTAATACTTGTACAGCTGCTGTTATTGTGTATATATTTATTTATATTTAGATTGCTTCATACATTCTTATATAGTTCTATATTGTGTATTTTGTTGTACAGTTATTTTATTTTCAACTTTAATTTATATATTTTATCTTATTCTTCCCAGTTAAATTTACCCTTCATTCTAATTTGTGTTGTACAGTTATTTCATTTTTAACCTTAATTTATATTTTATTCCTTCCTAGTTAAATTTACCCTTTTTAATTTTTCATATTTATTTCCTATCTTATTCATAGCCTTTTCCTTTTTTGTTTTCTTTAGGTCACGAGCAGTTGTCCAAGCATTTCACTACATATCGTACTGTGTATGACTGTGTACGTGACAAATAAAAATTTGAATTTGAATTTGAATTTGAATCCAGAGATAAACTCACCCCAAACAATCCACATTCCAAGAAATCCAGACGTGGCTCTGATTGCACACACATGTGATTATGCGCAGAGGTCCACCCTACCAGCCAACCTCAGATCTCCACGCAGGCACACATGAATGCACATACATTTGTACACATCCAGAGATAAACTCACCCCAAACAATCCACATTCCAAGAAATCCAGACGTGGCTCTGATTGCACACACATGTGATTATGCGCAGAGGTCCACCCTACCAGCCAACCTCAGATCTCCACGCAGGCACACATGAATGCACATACATTTGCACACATCCAGAGATAAACTCACCCCAAACAATCCACATTCCAAGAAATCCAGACGTGGCTCTGATTGGACACACATGTGATTATGCGCAGAGGTCCACCCTACCAGCCAACCTCAGATCTCCACGCAGGCACACATGAATGCACATACATTTGCACACATCCAGAGATAAACTCACCCCAAACAATCCACATTCCAAGAAATCCAGACGTGGCTGTGATTGCACACACATGTGATTATGCGCAGAGGTCCACCCTACCAGCCAACCTCAGATCTCCACGCAGGCACACATGAATGCACATACATTTGCACACATCCAGAGATAAACTCACCCCAAACAATCAACATTCCAAGAAATCCAGACGTGGCTCTGATTGCACACACATGTGATTATGCGCAGAGGTCCACCCTACCAGCCAACCTCAGATCTCCACGCAGGCACACATGAATGCACATACATTTGCACACATCCAGAGATAAACTCACCCCAAACAATCCACATTCCAAGAAATCCAGACGTGGCTGTGATTGCACACACATGTGATTATGCGCAGAGGTCCACCCTACCAGCCAACCTCAGATCTCCACGCAGGCACACATGAATGCACATACATTTGCACACATCCAGAGATAAACTCACCCCAAACAATCCACATTCCAAGAAATCCAGACGTGGCTCTGATTGCACACACATGTGATTATGCGCAGAGGTCCACCCTACCAGCCAACCTCAGATCTCCACGCAGGCACACATGAATGCACATACATTTGCACACATCCAGAGATAAACTCACCCCAAACAATCCACATTCCAAGAAATCCAGACGTGGCTGTGATTGCACACACATGTGATTATGCGCAGAGGTCCACCCTACCAGCCAACCTCAGATCTCCACGCAGGCACACATGAATGCACATACATTTGTACACATCCAGAGATAAACTCACCCCAAACAATCCACATTCCAAGAAATCCAGACGTGGCTCTGATTGCACACACATGTGATTATGCGCAGAGGTCCACCCTACCAGCCAACCTCAGATCTCCACGCAGGCACACATGAATGCACATACATTTGCACACATCCAGAGATAAACTCACCCCAAACAATCCACATTCCAAGAAATCCAGACGTGGCTCTGATTGCACACACATGTGATTATGCGCAGAGGTCCACCCTACCAGCCAACCTCAGATCTCCACGCAGGCACACATGAATGCACATACATTTGCACACATCCAGAGATAAACTCACCCCAAACAATCCACATTCCAAGAAATCCAGACGTGGCTCTGATTGCACACACATGTGATTATGCGCAGAGGTCCACCCTACCAGCCAACCTCAGATCTCCACGCAGGCACACATGAATGCACATACATTTGCACACATCCAGAGATAAACTCACCCCAAACAATCCACATTCCAAGAAATCCAGACGTGGCTCTGATTGCACACACATGTGATTATGCGCAGAGGTCCACCCTACCAGCCAACCTCAGATCTCCACGCAGGCACACATGAATGCACATACATTTGCACACATCCAGAGATAAACTCACCCCAAACAATCCACATTCCAAGAAATCCAGACGTGGCTCTGATTGCACACACATGTGATTATGCGCAGAGGTCCACCCTACCAGCCAACCTCAGATCTCCACGCAGGCACACATGAATGCACATACATTTGCACACATCCAGAGATAAACTCACCCCAAACAATCCACATTCCAAGAAATCCAGACGTGGCTCTGATTGCACACACATGTGATTATGCGCAGAGGTCCACCCTACCAGCCAACCTCAGATCTCCACGCAGGCACACATGAATGCACATACATTTGCACACATCCAGAGATAAACTCACCCCAAACAATCCACATTCCAAGAAATCCAGACGTGGCTCTGATTGCACACACATGTGATTATGCGCAGAGGTCCACCCTACCAGCCAACCTCAGATCTCCACGCAGGCACACATGAATGCACATACATTTGCACACATCCAGAGATAAACTCACCCCAAACAATCCACATTCCAAGAAATCCAGACGTGGCTCTGATTGCACACACATGTGATTATGCGCAGAGGTCCACCCTACCACCCAACCCCAGATCTCCACGCAGGCACACATGAATGCACATACATTTGCACACATCCAGAGATAAACTCACCCCAAACAATCCACATTCCAAGAAATCCAGACGTGGCTCTGATTGCACACACATGTGATTATGCGCAGAGGTCCACCCTACCAGCCAACCTCAGATCTCCACGCAGGCACACATGAATGCACATACATTTGCACACATCCAGAGATAAACTCACCCCAAACAATCCACATTCCAAGAAATCCAGACGTGGCTCTGATTGCACACACATGTGATTATGCGCAGAGGTCCACCCTACCAGCCAACCTCAGATCTCCACGCAGGCACACATGAATGCACATACATTTGCACACATCCAGAGATAAACTCACCCCAAACAATCCACATTCCAAGAAATCCAGACGTGGCTCTGATTGCACACACATGTGATTATGCGCAGAGGTCCACCCTACCAGCCAACCTCAGATCTCCACGCAGGCACACATGAATGCACATACATTTGCACACATCCAGAGATAAACTCACCCCAAACAATCCACATTCCAAGAAATCCAGACGTGGCTCTGATTGCACACACATGTGATTATGCGCAGAGGTCCACCCTACCAGCCAACCTCAGATCTCCACGCAGGCACACATGAATGCACATACATTTGCACACATCCAGAGATAAACTCACCCCAAACAATCCACATTCCAAGAAATCCAGACGTGGCTCTGATTGCACACACATGTGATTATGCGCAGAGGTCCACCCTACCAGCCAACCTCAGATCTCCACGCAGGCACACATGAATGCACATACATTTGCACACATCCAGAGATAAACTCACCCCAAACAATCAACATTCCAAGAAATCCAGACGTGGCTCTGATTGCACACACATGTGATTATGCGCAGAGGTCCACCCTACCAGCCAACCTCAGATCTCCACGCAGGCACACATGAATGCACATACATTTGCACACATCCAGAGATAAACTCACCCCAAACAATCCACATTCCAAGAAATCCAGACGTGGCTCTGATTGCACACACATGTGATTATGCGCAGAGGTCCACCCTACCAGCCAACCTCAGATCTCCACGCAGGCACACATGAATGCACATACATTTGCACACATCCAGAGATAAACTCACCCCAAACAATCCACATTCCAAGAAATCCAGACGTGGCTCTGATTGCACACACATGTGATTATGCGCAGAGGTCCACCCTACCAGCCAACCTCAGATCTCCACGCAGGCACACATGAATGCACATACATTTGCACACATCCAGAGATAAACTCACCCCAAACAATCCACATTCCAAGAAATCCAGACGTGGCTCTGATTGCACACACATGTGATTATGCGCAGAGGTCCACCCTACCAGCCAACCTCAGATCTCCACGCAGGCACACATGAATGCACATACATTTGCACACATCCAGAGATAAACTCACCCCAAACAATCCACATTCCAAGAAATCCAGACGTGGCTCTGATTGCACACACATGTGATTATGCGCAGAGGTCCACCCTACCAGCCAACCTCAGATCTCCACGCAGGCACACATGAATGCACATACATTTGCACACATCCAGAGATAAACTCACCCCAAACAATCCACATTCCAAGAAATCCAGACGTGGCTCTGATTGCACACACATGTGATTATGCGCAGAGGTCCACCCTACCAGCCAACCTCAGATCTCCACGCAGGCACACATGAATGCACATACATTTGCACACATCCAGAGATAAACTCACCCCAAACAATCCACATTCCAAGAAATCCAGACGTGGCTCTGATTGCACACACATGTGATTATGCGCAGAGGTCCACCCTACCAGCCAACCTCAGATCTCCACGCAGGCACACATGAATGCACATACATTTGCACACATCCAGAGATAAACTCACCCCAAACAATCCACATTCCAAGAAATCCAGACGTGGCTCTGATTGCACACACATGTGATTATGCGCAGAGGTCCACCCTACCAGCCAACCTCAGATCTCCACGCAGGCACACATGAATGCACATACATTTGCACACATCCAGAGATAAACTCACCCCAAACAATCCACATTCCAAGAAATCCAGACGTGGCTCTGATTGCACACACATGTGATTATGCGCAGAGGTCCACCCTACCAGCCAACCTCAGATCTCCACGCAGGCACACATGAATGCACATACATTTGCACACATCCAGAGATAAACTCACCCCAAACAATCCACATTCCAAGAAATCCAGACGTGGCTCTGATTGCACACACATGTGATTATGCGCAGAGGTCCACCCTACCAGCCAACCTCAGATCTCCACGCAGGCACACATGAATGCACATACATTTGCACACATCCAGAGATAAACTCACCCCAAACAATCCACATTCCAAGAAATCCAGACGTGGCTCTGATTGCACACACATGTGATTATGCGCAGAGGTCCACCCTACCAGCCAACCTCAGATCTCCACGCAGGCACACATGAATGCACATACATTTGCACACATCCAGAGATAAACTCACCCCAAACAATCCACATTCCAAGAAATCCAGACGTGGCTCTGATTGCACACACATGTGATTATGCGCAGAGGTCCACCCTACCAGCCAACCTCAGATCTCCACGCAGGCACACATGAATGCACATACATTTGCACACATCCAGAGATAAACTCACCCCAAACAATCCACATTCCAAGAAATCCAGACGTGGCTCTGATTGCACACACATGTGATTATGCGCAGAGGTCCACCCTACCAGCCAACCTCAGATCTCCACGCAGGCACACATGAATGCACATACATTTGCACACATCCAGAGATAAACTCACCCCAAACAATCCACATTCCAAGAAATCCAGACGTGGCTCTGATTGCACACACATGTGATTATGCGCAGAGGTCCACCCTACCAGCCAACCTCAGATCTCCACGCAGGCACACATGAATGCACATACATTTGCACACATCCAGAGATAAACTCACCCCAAACAATCCACATTCCAAGAAATCCAGACGTGGCTCTGATTGCACACACATGTGATTATGCGCAGAGGTCCACCCTACCAGCCAACCTCAGATCTCCACGCAGGCACACATGAATGCACATACATTTGCACACATCCAGAGATAAACTCACCCCAAACAATCCACATTCCAAGAAATCCAGACGTGGCTCTGATTGCACACACATGTGATTATGCGCAGAGGTCCACCCTACCAGCCAACCTCAGATCTCCACGCAGGCACACATGAATGCACATACATTTGCACACATCCAGAGATAAACTCACCCCAAACAATCCACATTCCAAGAAATCCAGACGTGGCTCTGATTGCACACACATGTGATTATGCGCAGAGGTCCACCCTACCAGCCAACCTCAGATCTCCACGCAGGCACACATGAATGCACATACATTTGCACACATCCAGAGATAAACTCACCCCAAACAATCCACATTCCAAGAAATCCAGACGTGGCTCTGATTGCACACACATGTGATTATGCGCAGAGGTCCACCCTACCAGCCAACCTCAGATCTCCACGCAGGCACACATGAATGCACATACATTTGCACACATCCAGAGATAAACTCACCCCAAACAATCCACATTCCAAGAAATCCAGACGTGGCTCTGATTGCACACACATGTGATTATGCGCAGAGGTCCACCCTACCAGCCAACCTCAGATCTCCACGCAGGCACACATGAATGCACATACATTTGCACACATCCAGAGATAAACTCACCCCAAACAATCCACATTCCAAGAAATCCAGACGTGGCTCTGATTGCACACACATGTGATTATGCGCAGAGGTCCACCCTACCAGCCAACCTCAGATCTCCACGCAGGCACACATGAATGCACATACATTTGCACACATCCAGAGATAAACTCACCCCAAACAATCCACATTCCAAGAAATCCAGACGTGGCTCTGATTGCACACACATGTGATTATGCGCAGAGGTCCACCCTACCAGCCAACCTCAGATCTCCACGCAGGCACACATGAATGCACATACATTTGCACACATCCAGAGATAAACTCACCCCAAACAATCCACATGCCAAGAAATCCAGACGTGGCTCTGATTGCACACACATGTGATTATGCGCAGAGGTCCACCCTACCAGCCAACCTCAGATCTCCACGCAGGCACACATGAATGCACATACATTTGCACACATCCAGAGATAAACTCACCCCAAACAATCCACATTCCAAGAAATCCAGACGTGGCTCTGATTGCACACACATGTGATTATGCGCAGAGGTCCACCCTACCAGCCAACCTCAGGATCTCCACGCAGGCACACATGAATGCACATACATTTGCACACATCCAGAGATAAACTCACCCCAAACAATCAACATTCCAAGAAATCCAGACGTGGCTCTGATTGCACACACATGTGATTATGCGCAGAGGTCCACCCTACCAGCCAACCTCAGATCTCCACGCAGGCACACATGAATGCACATACATTTGCACACATCCAGAGATAAACTCACCCCAAACAATCCACATTCCAAGAAATCCAGACGTGGCTCTGATTGCACACACATTGATTATGCGCAGAGGTCCACCCTACCAGCCAACCTCAGATCTCCACGCAGGCACACATGAATGCACATACATTTGCACACATCCAGAGATAAACTCACCCCAAACAATCCACATTCCAAGAAATCCAGACGTGGCTCTGATTGCACACACATGTGATTATGCGCAGAGGTCCACCCTACCAGCCAACCTCAGATCTCCACGCAGGCACACATGAATGCACATACATTTGCACACATCCAGAGATAAACTCACCCCAAACAATCCACATTCCAAGAAATCCAGACGTGGCTCTGATTGCACACACATGTGATTATGCGCAGAGGTCCACCCTACCACCAAACCCCGGATCTCCACGCAGGCACACATGAATGCACATACATTTGCACACATCCAGAGATAAACTCACCCCAAACAATCAACATTCCAAGAAATCCAGACGTGGCTCTGATTGCACACACATGTGATTATGCGCAGAGGTCCACCCTACCAGCCAACCTCAGATCTCCACGCAGGCACACATGAATGCACATACATTTGCACACATCCAGAGATAAACTCACCCCAAACAATCCACATTCCAAGAAATCCAGACGTGGCTCTGATTGCACACACATGTGATTATGCGCAGAGGTCCACCCTACCAGCCAACCTCAGATCTCCACGCAGGCACACATGAATGCACATACATTTGCACACATCCAGAGATAAACTCACCCCAAACAATCCACATTCCAAGAAATCCAGACGTGGCTCTGATTGCACACACATGTGATTATGCGCAGAGGTCCACCCTACCAGCCAACCTCAGAGCTCCACGCAGGCACACATGAATGCACATACATTTGCACACATCCAGAGATAAACTCACCCCAAACAATCAACATTCCAAGAAATCCAGACGTGGCTCTGATTGCACACACATGTGATTATGCGCAGAGGTCCACCCTACCACCAAACCCCGGATCTCCACGCAGGCACACATGAATGCACATACATTTGCACACATCCAGAGATAAACTCACCCCAAACAATCCACATTCCAAGAAATCCAGACGTGGCTCTGATTGCACACACATGTGATTATGCGCAGAGGTCCACCCTACCAGCCAACCTCAGGATCTCCACGCAGGCACACATGAATGCACATACATTTGCACACATCCAGAGATAAACTCACCCCAAACAATCCACATTCCAAGAAATCCAGACGTGGCTCTGATTGCACACACATGTGATTATGCGCAGAGGTCCACCCTACCAGCCAACCTCAGATCTCCACGCAGGCACACATGAATGCACATACATTTGCACACATCCAGAGATAAACTCACCCCAAACAATCCACATTCCAAGAAATCCAGACGTGGCTCTGATTGCACACACATGTGATTATGCGCAGAGGTCCACCCTACCAGCCAACCTCAGATCTCCACGCAGGCACACATGAATGCACATACATTTGCACACATCCAGAGATAAACTCACCCCAAACAATCCACATTCCAAGAAATCCAGACGTGGCTCTGATTGCACACACATGTGATTATGCGCAGAGGTCCACCCTACCAGCCAACCTCAGATCTCCACGCAGGCACACATGAATGCACATACATTTGCACACATCCAGAGATAAACTCACCCCAAACAATCCACATTCCAAGAAATCCAGACGTGGCTCTGATTGCACACACATGTGATTATGCGCAGAGGTCCACCCTACCAGCCAACCTCAGATCTCCACGCAGGCACACATGAATGCACATACATTTGCACACATCCAGAGATAAACTCACCCCAAACAATCCACATTCCAAGAAATCCAGACGTGGCTCTGATTGCACACACATGTGATTATGCGCAGAGGTCCACCCTACCAGCCAACCTCAGATCTCCACGCAGGCACACATGAATGCACATACATTTGCACACATCCAGAGATAAACTCACCCCAAACAATCCACATTCCAAGAAATCCAGACGTGGCTCTGATTGCACACACATGTGATTATGCGCAGAGGTCCACCCTACCAGCCAACCTCAGATCTCCACGCAGGCACACATGAATGCACATACATTTGCACACATCCAGAGATAAACTCACCCCAAACAATCCACATTCCAAGAAATCCAGACGTGGCTCTGATTGCACACACATGTGATTATGCGCAGAGGTCCACCCTACCAGCCAACCTCAGATCTCCACGCAGGCACACATGAATGCACATACATTTGCACACATCCAGAGATAAACTCACCCCAAACAATCCACATTCCAAGAAATCCAGACGTGGCTCTGATTGCACACACATGTGATTATGCGCAGAGGTCCACCCTACCAGCCAACCTCAGATCTCCACGCAGGCACACATGAATGCACATACATTTGCACACATCCAGAGATAAACTCACCCCAAACAATCCACATTCCAAGAAATCCAGACGTGGCTCTGATTGCACACACATGTGATTATGCGCAGAGGTCCACCCTACCAGCCAACCTCAGATCTCCACGCAGGCACACATGAATGCACATACATTTGCACACATCCAGAGATAAACTCACCCCAAACAATCCACATTCCAAGAAATCCAGACGTGGCTCTGATTGCACACACATGTGATTATGCGCAGAGGTCCACCCTACCAGCCAACCTCAGATCTCCACGCAGGCACACATGAATGCACATACATTTGCACACATCCAGAGATAAACTCACCCCAAACAATCCACATTCCAAGAAATCCAGACGTGGCTCTGATTGCACACACATGTGATTATGCGCAGAGGTCCACCCTACCAGCCAACCTCAGATCTCCACGCAGGCACACATGAATGCACATACATTTGCACACATCCAGAGATAAACTCACCCCAAACAATCCACATTCCAAGAAATCCAGACGTGGCTCTGATTGCACACACATGTGATTATGCGCAGAGGTCCACCCTACCAGCCAACCTCAGATCTCCACGCAGGCACACATGAATGCACATACATTTGCACACATCCAGAGATAAACTCACCCCAAACAATCCACATTCCAAGAAATCCAGACGTGGCTCTGATTGCACACACATGTGATTATGCGCAGAGGTCCACCCTACCAGCCAACCTCAGATCTCCACGCAGGCACACATGAATGCACATACATTTGCACACATCCAGAGATAAACTCACCCCAAACAATCCACATTCCAAGAAATCCAGACGTGGCTCTGATTGCACACACATGTGATTATGCGCAGAGGTCCACCCTACCAGCCAACCTCAGATCTCCACGCAGGCACACATGAATGCACATACATTTGCACACATCCAGAGATAAACTCACCCCAAACAATCCACATTCCAAGAAATCCAGACGTGGCTCTGATTGCACACACATGTGATTATGCGCAGAGGTCCACCCTACCAGCCAACCTCAGATCTCCACGCAGGCACACATGAATGCACATACATTTGCACACATCCAGAGATAAACTCACCCCAAACAATCCACATTCCAAGAAATCCAGACGTGGCTCTGATTGCACACACATGTGATTATGCGCAGAGGTCCACCCTACCAGCCAACCTCAGATCTCCACGCAGGCACACATGAATGCACATACATTTGCACACATCCAGAGATAAACTCACCCCAAACAATCCACATTCCAAGAAATCCAGACGTGGCTCTGATTGCACACACATGTGATTATGCGCAGAGGTCCACCCTACCAGCCAACCTCAGATCTCCACGCAGGCACACATGAATGCACATACATTTGCACACATCCAGAGATAAACTCACCCCAAACAATCCACATTCCAAGAAATCCAGACGTGGCTCTGATTGCACACACATGTGATTATGCGCAGAGGTCCACCCTACCAGCCAACCTCAGATCTCCACGCAGGCACACATGAATGCACATACATTTGCACACATCCAGAGATAAACTCACCCCAAACAATCCACATTCCAAGAAATCCAGACGTGGCTCTGATTGCACACACATGTGATTATGCGCAGAGGTCCACCCTACCAGCCAACCTCAGATCTCCACGCAGGCACACATGAATGCACATACATTTGCACACATCCAGAGATAAACTCACCCCAAACAATCCACATTCCAAGAAATCCAGACGTGGCTCTGATTGCACACACATGTGATTATGCGCAGAGGTCCACCCTACCAGCCAACCTCAGATCTCCACGCAGGCACAGAGATATTTGCACACATCCAGAGATAAACTCACCCCAAACAATCCACATTCCAAGAAATCCAGACGTGGCTCTGATTGCACACACATGTGATTATGCGCAGAGGTCCACCCTACCAGCCAACCTCAGATCTCCACGCAGGCACACATGAATGCACATACATTTGCACACATCCAGAGATAAACTCACCCCAAACAATCCACATTCCAAGAAATCCAGACGTGGCTCTGATTGCACACACATGTGATTATGCGCAGAGGTCCACCCTACCAGCCAACCTCAGATCTCCACGCAGGCACACATGAATGCACATACATTTGCACACATCCAGAGATAAACTCACCCCAAACAATCCACATTCCAAGAAATCCAGACGTGGCTCTGATTGCACACACATGTGATTATGCGCAGAGGTCCACCCTACCAGCCAACCTCAGATCTCCACGCAGGCACACATGAATGCACATACATTTGCACACATCCAGAGATAAACTCACCCCAAACAATCCACATTCCAAGAAATCCAGACGTGGCTCTGATTGCACACACATGTGATTATGCGCAGAGGTCCACCCTACCAGCCAACCTCAGATCTCCACGCAGGCACACATGAATGCACATACATTTGCACACATCCAGAGATAAACTCACCCCAAACAATCCACATTCCAAGAAATCCAGACGTGGCTCTGATTGCACACACATGTGATTATGCGCAGAGGTCCACCCTACCAGCCAACCTCAGATCTCCACGCAGGCACACATGAATGCACATACATTTGCACACATCCAGAGATAAACTCACCCCAAACAATCCACATTCCAAGAAATCCAGACGTGGCTCTGATTGCACACACATGTGATTATGCGCAGAGGTCCACCCTACCAGCCAACCTCAGATCTCCACGCAGGCACACATGAATGCACATACATTTGCACACATCCAGAGATAAACTCACCCCAAACAATCCACATTCCAAGAAATCCAGACGTGGCTCTGATTGCACACACATGTGATTATGCGCAGAGGTCCACCCTACCAGCCAACAGATCTCCACGCAGGCACACATGAATGCACATACATTTGCACACATCCAGAGATAAACTCACCCCAAACAATCCACATTCCAAGAAATCCAGACGTGGCTCTGATTGCACACACATGTGATTATGCGCAGAGGTCCACCCTACCAGCCAACCTCAGATCTCCACGCAGGCACACATGAATGCACATACATTTGCACACATCCAGAGATAAACTCACCCCAAACAATCCACATTCCAAGAAATCCAGACGTGGCTCTGATTGCACACACATGTGATTATGCGCAGAGGTCCACCCTACCAGCCAACCTCAGATCTCCACGCAGGCACACATGAATGCACATACATTTGCACACATCCAGAGATAAACTCACCCCAAACAATCCACATTCCAAGAAATCCAGACGTGGCTCTGATTGCACACACATGTGATTATGCGCAGAGGTCCACCCTACCAGCCAACCTCAGATCTCCACGCAGGCACACATGAATGCACATACATTTGCACACATCCAGAGATAAACTCACCCCAAACAATCCACATTCCAAGAAATCCAGACGTGGCTCTGATTGCACACACATGTGATTATGCGCAGAGGTCCACCCTACCAGCCAACCTCAGATCTCCACGCAGGCACACATGAATGCACATACATTTGCACACATCCAGAGATAAACTCACCCCAAACAATCCACATTCCAAGAAATCCAGACGTGGCTCTGATTGCACACACATGTGATTATGCGCAGAGGTCCACCCTACCAGCCAACCTCAGATCTCCACGCAGGCACACATGAATGCACATACATTTGCACACATCCAGAGATAAACTCACCCCAAACAATCCACATTCCAAGAAATCCAGACGTGGCTCTGATTGCACACACATGTGATTATGCGCAGAGGTCCACCCTACCAGCCAACCTCAGATCTCCACGCAGGCACACATGAATGCACATACATTTGCACACATCCAGAGATAAACTCACCCCAAACAATCCACATTCCAAGAAATCCAGACGTGGCTCTGATTGCACACACATGTGATTATGCGCAGAGGTCCACCCTACCAGCCAACCTCGGATCTCCACGCAGGCACACATGAATGCACATACATTTGCACACATCCAGAGATAAACTCACCCCAAACAATCCACATTCCAAGAAATCCAGACGTGGCTCTGATTGCACACACATGTGATTATGCGCAGAGGTCCACCCTACCAGCCAACCTCAGATCTCCACGCAGGCACACATGAATGCACATACATTTGCACACATCCAGAGATAAACTCACCCCAAACAATCCACATTCCAAGAAATCCAGACGTGGCTCTGATTGCACACACATGTGATTATGCGCAGAGGTCCACCCTACCAGCCAACCTCAGATCTCCACGCAGGCACACATGAATGCACATACATTTGCACACATCCAGAGATAAACTCACCCCAAACAATCCACATTCCAAGAAATCCAGACGTGGCTCTGATTGCACACACATGTGATTATGCGCAGAGGTCCACCCTACCAGCCAACCTCAGATCTCCACGCAGGCACACATGAATGCACATACATTTGCACACATCCAGAGATAAACTCACCCCAAACAATCCACATTCCAAGAAATCCAGACGTGGCTCTGATTGCACACACATGTGATTATGCGCAGAGGTCCACCCTACCAGCCAACCTCAGATCTCCACGCAGGCACACATGAATGCACATACATTTGCACACATCCAGAGATAAACTCACCCCAAACAATCCACATTCCAAGAAATCCAGACGTGGCTCTGATTGCACACACATGTGATTATGCGCAGAGGTCCACCCTACCAGCCAACCTCAGATCTCCACGCAGGCACACATGAATGCACATACATTTGCACACATCCAGAGATAAACTCACCCCAAACAATCCACATTCCAAGAAATCCAGACGTGGCTCTGATTGCACACACATGTGATTATGCGCAGAGGTCCACCCTACCAGCCAACCTCAGATCTCCACGCAGGCACACATGAATGCACATACATTTGCACACATCCAGAGATAAACTCACCCCAAACAATCCACATTCCAAGAAATCCAGACGTGGCTCTGATTGCACACACATGTGATTATGCGCAGAGGTCCACCCTACCAGCCAACCTCAGATCTCCACGCAGGCACACATGAATGCACATACATTTGCACACATCCAGAGATAAACTCACCCCAAACAATCCACATTCCAAGAAATCCAGACGTGGCTCTGATTGCACACACATGTGATTATGCGCAGAGGTCCACCCTACCAGCCAACCTCAGATCTCCACGCAGGCACACATGAATGCACATACATTTGCACACATCCAGAGATAAACTCACCCCAAACAATCCACATTCCAAGAAATCCAGACGTGGCTCTGATTGCACACACATGTGATTATGCGCAGAGGTCCACCCTACCAGCCAACCTCAGATCTCCACGCAGGCACACATGAATGCACATACATTTGCACACATCCAGAGATAAACTCACCCCAAACAATCCACATTCCAAGAAATCCAGACGTGGCTCTGATTGCACACACATGTGATTATGCGCAGAGGTCCACCCTACCAGCCAACCTCAGATCTCCACGCAGGCACACATGAATGCACATACATTTGCACACATCCAGAGATAAACTCACCCCAAACAATCCACATTCCAAGAAATCCAGACGTGGCTCTGATTGCACACACATGTGATTATGCGCAGAGGTCCACCCTACCAGCCAACCTCAGATCTCCACGCAGGCACACATGAATGCACATACATTTGCACACATCCAGAGATAAACTCACCCCAAACAATCCACATTCCAAGAAATCCAGACGTGGCTCTGATTGCACACACATGTGATTATGCGCAGAGGTCCACCCTACCAGCCAACCTCAGATCTCCACGCAGGCACACATGAATGCACATACATTTGCACACATCCAGAGATAAACTCACCCCAAACAATCCACATTCCAAGAAATCCAGACGTGGCTCTGATTGCACACACATGTGATTATGCGCAGAGGTCCACCCTACCAGCCAACCTCAGATCTCCACGCAGGCACACATGAATGCACATACATTTGCACACATCCAGAGATAAACTCACCCCAAACAATCCACATTCCAAGAAATCCAGACGTGGCTCTGATTGCACACACATGTGATTATGCGCAGAGGTCCACCCTACCAGCCAACCTCAGATCTCCACGCAGGCACACATGAATGCACATACATTTGCACACATCCAGAGATAAACTCACCCCAAACAATCCACATTCCAAGAAATCCAGACGTGGCTCTGATTGCACACACATGTGATTATGCGCAGAGGTCCACCCTACCAGCCAACCTCAGATCTCCACGCAGGCACACATGAATGCACATACATTTGCACACATCCAGAGATAAACTCACCCCAAACAATCCACATTCCAAGAAATCCAGACGTGGCTCTGATTGCACACACATGTGATTATGCGCAGAGGTCCACCCTACCAGCCAACCTCAGATCTCCACGCAGGCACACATGAATGCACATACATTTGCACACATCCAGAGATAAACTCACCCCAAACAATCCACATTCCAAGAAATCCAGACGTGGCTCTGATTGCACACACATGTGATTATGCGCAGAGGTCCACCCTACCAGCCAACCTCAGATCTCCACGCAGGCACACATGAATGCACATACATTTGCACACATCCAGAGATAAACTCACCCCAAACAATCCACATTCCAAGAAATCCAGACGTGGCTCTGATTGCACACACATGTGATTATGCGCAGAGGTCCACCCTACCAGCCAACCTCAGATCTCCACGCAGGCACACATGAATGCACATACATTTGCACACATCCAGAGATAAACTCACCCCAAACAATCCACATTCCAAGAAATCCAGACGTGGCTCTGATTGCACACACATGTGATTATGCGCAGAGGTCCACCCTACCAGCCAACCTCAGATCTCCACGCAGGCACACATGAATGCACATACATTTGCACACATCCAGAGATAAACTCACCCCAAACAATCCACATTCCAAGAAATCCAGACGTGGCTCTGATTGCACACACATGTGATTATGCGCAGAGGTCCACCCTACCAGCCAACCTCAGATCTCCACGCAGGCACACATGAATGCACATACATTTGCACACATCCAGAGATAAACTCACCCCAAACAATCCACATTCCAAGAAATCCAGACGTGGCTCTGATTGCACACACATGTGATTATGCGCAGAGGTCCACCCTACCAGCCAACCTCAGATCTCCACGCAGGCACACATGAATGCACATACATTTGCACACATCCAGAGATAAACTCACCCCAAACAATCCACATTCCAAGAAATCCAGACGTGGCTCTGATTGCACACACATGTGATTATGCGCAGAGGTCCACCCTACCAGCCAACCTCAGATCTCCACGCAGGCACACATGAATGCACATACATTTGCACACATCCAGAGATAAACTCACCCCAAACAATCCACATTCCAAGAAATCCAGACGTGGCTCTGATTGCACACACATGTGATTATGCGCAGAGGTCCACCCTACCAGCCAACCTCAGATCTCCACGCAGGCACACATGAATGCACATACATTTGCACACATCCAGAGATAAACTCACCCCAAACAATCCACATTCCAAGAAATCCAGACGTGGCTCTGATTGCACACACATGTGATTATGCGCAGAGGTCCACCCTACCAGCCAACCTCAGATCTCCACGCAGGCACACATGAATGCACATACATTTGCACACATCCAGAGATAAACTCACCCCAAACAATCCACATTCCAAGAAATCCAGACGTGGCTCTGATTGCACACACATGTGATTATGCGCAGAGGTCCACCCTACCAGCCAACCTCAGATCTCCACGCAGGCACACATGAATGCACATACATTTGCACACATCCAGAGATAAACTCACCCCAAACAATCCACATTCCAAGAAATCCAGACGTGGCTCTGATTGCACACACATGTGATTATGCGCAGAGGTCCACCCTACCAGCCAACCTCAGATCTCCACGCAGGCACACATGAATGCACATACATTTGCACACATCCAGAGATAAACTCACCCCAAACAATCCACATTCCAAGAAATCCAGACGTGGCTCTGATTGCACACACATGTGATTATGCGCAGAGGTCCACCCTACCAGCCAACCTCAGATCTCCACGCAGGCACACATGAATGCACATACATTTGCACACATCCAGAGATAAACTCACCCCAAACAATCCACATTCCAAGAAATCCAGACGTGGCTCTGATTGCACACACATGTGATTATGCGCAGAGGTCCACCCTACCAGCCAACCTCAGATCTCCACGCAGGCACACATGAATGCACATACATTTGCACACATCCAGAGATAAACTCACCCCAAACAATCCACATTCCAAGAAATCCAGACGTGGCTCTGATTGCACACACATGTGATTATGCGCAGAGGTCCACCCTACCAGCCAACCTCAGATCTCCACGCAGGCACACATGAATGCACATACATTTGCACACATCCAGAGATAAACTCACCCCAAACAATCCACATTCCAAGAAATCCAGACGTGGCTCTGATTGCACACACATGTGATTATGCGCAGAGGTCCACCCTACCAGCCAACCTCAGATCTCCACGCAGGCACACATGAATGCACATACATTTGCACACATCCAGAGATAAACTCACCCCAAACAATCCACATTCCAAGAAATCCAGACGTGGCTCTGATTGCACACACATGTGATTATGCGCAGAGGTCCACCCTACCAGCCAACCTCAGATCTCCACGCAGGCACACATGAATGCACATACATTTGCACACATCCAGAGATAAACTCACCCCAAACAATCCACATTCCAAGAAATCCAGACGTGGCTCTGATTGCACACACATGTGATTATGCGCAGAGGTCCACCCTACCAGCCAACCTCAGATCTCCACGCAGGCACACATGAATGCACATACATTTGCACACATCCAGAGATAAACTCACCCCAAACAATCCACATTCCAAGAAATCCAGACGTGGCTCTGATTGCACACACATGTGATTATGCGCAGAGGTCCACCCTACCAGCCAACCTCAGATCTCCACGCAGGCACACATGAATGCACATACATTTGCACACATCCAGAGATAAACTCACCCCAAACAATCCACATTCCAAGAAATCCAGACGTGGCTCTGATTGCACACACATGTGATTATGCGCAGAGGTCCACCCTACCAGCCAACCTCAGATCTCCACGCAGGCACACATGAATGCACATACATTTGCACACATCCAGAGATAAACTCACCCCAAACAATCCACATTCCAAGAAATCCAGACGTGGCTCTGATTGCACACACATGTGATTATGCGCAGAGGTCCACCCTACCAGCCAACCTCAGATCTCCACGCAGGCACACATGAATGCACATACATTTGCACACATCCAGAGATAAACTCACCCCAAACAATCCACATTCCAAGAAATCCAGACGTGGCTCTGATTGCACACACATGTGATTATGCGCAGAGGTCCACCCTACCAGCCAACCTCAGATCTCCACGCAGGCACACATGAATGCACATACATTTGCACACATCCAGAGATAAACTCACCCCAAACAATCCACATTCCAAGAAATCCAGACGTGGCTCTGATTGCACACACATGTGATTATGCGCAGAGGTCCACCCTACCAGCCAACCTCAGATCTCCACGCAGGCACACATGAATGCACATACATTTGCACACATCCAGAGATAAACTCACCCCAAACAATCCACATTCCAAGAAATCCAGACGTGGCTCTGATTGCACACACATGTGATTATGCGCAGAGGTCCACCCTACCAGCCAACCTCAGATCTCCACGCAGGCACACATGAATGCACATACATTTGCACACATCCAGAGATAAACTCACCCCAAACAATCCACATTCCAAGAAATCCAGACGTGGCTCTGATTGCACACACATGTGATTATGCGCAGAGGTCCACCCTACCAGCCAACCTCAGATCTCCACGCAGGCACACATGAATGCACATACATTTGCACACATCCAGAGATAAACTCACCCCAAACAATCCACATTCCAAGAAATCCAGACGTGGCTCTGATTGCACACACATGTGATTATGCGCAGAGGTCCACCCTACCAGCCAACCTCAGATCTCCACGCAGGCACACATGAATGCACATACATTTGCACACATCCAGAGATAAACTCACCCCAAACAATCCACATTCCAAGAAATCCAGACGTGGCTCTGATTGCACACACATGTGATTATGCGCAGAGGTCCACCCTACCAGCCAACCTCAGATCTCCACGCAGGCACACATGAATGCACATACATTTGCACACATCCAGAGATAAACTCACCCCAAACAATCCACATTCCAAGAAATCCAGACGTGGCTCTGATTGCACACACATGTGATTATGCGCAGAGGTCCACCCTACCAGCCAACCTCAGATCTCCACGCAGGCACACATGAATGCACATACATTTGCACACATCCAGAGATAAACTCACCCCAAACAATCCACATTCCAAGAAATCCAGACGTGGCTCTGATTGCACACACATGTGATTATGCGCAGAGGTCCACCCTACCAGCCAACCTCAGATCTCCACGCAGGCACACATGAATGCACATACATTTGCACACATCCAGAGATAAACTCACCCCAAACAATCCACATTCCAAGAAATCCAGACGTGGCTCTGATTGCACACACATGTGATTATGCGCAGAGGTCCACCCTACCAGCCAACCTCAGATCTCCACGCAGGCACACATGAATGCACATACATTTGCACACATCCAGAGATAAACTCACCCCAAACAATCCACATTCCAAGAAATCCAGACGTGGCTCTGATTGCACACACATGTGATTATGCGCAGAGGTCCACCCTACCAGCCAACCTCAGATCTCCACGCAGGCACACATGAATGCACATACATTTGCACACATCCAGAGATAAACTCACCCCAAACAATCCACATTCCAAGAAATCCAGACGTGGCTCTGATTGCACACACATGTGATTATGCGCAGAGGTCCACCCTACCAGCCAACCTCAGATCTCCACGCAGGCACACATGAATGCACATACATTTGCACACATCCAGAGATAAACTCACCCCAAACAATCCACATTCCAAGAAATCCAGACGTGGCTCTGATTGCACACACATGTGATTATGCGCAGAGGTCCACCCTACCAGCCAACCTCAGATCTCCACGCAGGCACACATGAATGCACATACATTTGCACACATCCAGAGATAAACTCACCCCAAACAATCCACATTCCAAGAAATCCAGACGTGGCTCTGATTGCACACACATGTGATTATGCGCAGAGGTCCACCCTACCAGCCAACCTCAGATCTCCACGCAGGCACACATGAATGCACATACATTTGCACACATCCAGAGATAAACTCACCCCAAACAATCCACATTCCAAGAAATCCAGACGTGGCTCTGATTGCACACACATGTGATTATGCGCAGAGGTCCACCCTACCAGCCAACCTCAGATCTCCACGCAGGCACACATGAATGCACATACATTTGCACACATCCAGAGATAAACTCACCCCAAACAATCCACATTCCAAGAAATCCAGACGTGGCTCTGATTGCACACACATGTGATTATGCGCAGAGGTCCACCCTACCAGCCAACCTCAGATCTCCACGCAGGCACACATGAATGCACATACATTTGCACACATCCAGAGATAAACTCACCCCAAACAATCCACATTCCAAGAAATCCAGACGTGGCTCTGATTGCACACACATGTGATTATGCGCAGAGGTCCACCCTACCAGCCAACCTCAGATCTCCACGCAGGCACACATGAATGCACATACATTTGCACACATCCAGAGATAAACTCACCCCAAACAATCCACATTCCAAGAAATCCAGACGTGGCTCTGATTGCACACACATGTGATTATGCGCAGAGGTCCACCCTACCAGCCAACCTCAGATCTCCACGCAGGCACACATGAATGCACATACATTTGCACACATCCAGAGATAAACTCACCCCAAACAATCCACATTCCAAGAAATCCAGACGTGGCTCTGATTGCACACACATGTGATTATGCGCAGAGGTCCACCCTACCAGCCAACCTCAGATCTCCACGCAGGCACACATGAATGCACATACATTTGCACACATCCAGAGATAAACTCACCCCAAACAATCCACATTCCAAGAAATCCAGACGTGGCTCTGATTGCACACACATGTGATTATGCGCAGAGGTCCACCCTACCAGCCAACCTCAGATCTCCACGCAGGCACACATGAATGCACATACATTTGCACACATCCAGAGATAAACTCACCCCAAACAATCCACATTCCAAGAAATCCAGACGTGGCTCTGATTGCACACACATGTGATTATGCGCAGAGGTCCACCCTACCAGCCAACCTCAGATCTCCACGCAGGCACACATGAATGCACATACATTTGCACACATCCAGAGATAAACTCACCCCAAACAATCCACATTCCAAGAAATCCAGACGTGGCTCTGATTGCACACACATGTGATTATGCGCAGAGGTCCACCCTACCAGCCAACCTCAGATCTCCACGCAGGCACACATGAATGCACATACATTTGCACACATCCAGAGATAAACTCACCCCAAACAATCCACATTCCAAGAAATCCAGACGTGGCTCTGATTGCACACACATGTGATTATGCGCAGAGGTCCACCCTACCAGCCAACCTCAGATCTCCACGCAGGCACACATGAATGCACATACATTTGCACACATCCAGAGATAAACTCACCCCAAACAATCCACATTCCAAGAAATCCAGACGTGGCTCTGATTGCACACACATGTGATTATGCGCAGAGGTCCACCCTACCAGCCAACCTCAGATCTCCACGCAGGCACACATGAATGCACATACATTTGCACACATCCAGAGATAAACTCACCCCAAACAATCCACATTCCAAGAAATCCAGACGTGGCTCTGATTGCACACACATGTGATTATGCGCAGAGGTCCACCCTACCAGCCAACCTCAGATCTCCACGCAGGCACACATGAATGCACATACATTTGCACACATCCAGAGATAAACTCACCCCAAACAATCCACATTCCAAGAAATCCAGACGTGGCTCTGATTGCACACACATGTGATTATGCGCAGAGGTCCACCCTACCAGCCAACCTCAGATCTCCACGCAGGCACACATGAATGCACATACATTTGCACACATCCAGAGATAAACTCACCCCAAACAATCCACATTCCAAGAAATCCAGACGTGGCTCTGATTGCACACACATGTGATTATGCGCAGAGGTCCACCCTACCAGCCAACCTCAGATCTCCACGCAGGCACACATGAATGCACATACATTTGCACACATCCAGAGATAAACTCACCCCAAACAATCCACATTCCAAGAAATCCAGACGTGGCTCTGATTGCACACACATGTGATTATGCGCAGAGGTCCACCCTACCAGCCAACCTCAGATCTCCACGCAGGCACACATGAATGCACATACATTTGCACACATCCAGAGATAAACTCACCCCAAACAATCCACATTCCAAGAAATCCAGACGTGGCTCTGATTGCACACACATGTGATTATGCGCAGAGGTCCACCCTACCAGCCAACCTCAGATCTCCACGCAGGCACACATGAATGCACATACATTTGCACACATCCAGAGATAAACTCACCCCAAACAATCCACATTCCAAGAAATCCAGACGTGGCTCTGATTGCACACACATGTGATTATGCGCAGAGGTCCACCCTACCAGCCAACCTCAGATCTCCACGCAGGCACACATGAATGCACATACATTTGCACACATCCAGAGATAAACTCACCCCAAACAATCCACATTCCAAGAAATCCAGACGTGGCTCTGATTGCACACACATGTGATTATGCGCAGAGGTCCACCCTACCAGCCAACCTCAGATCTCCACGCAGGCACACATGAATGCACATACATTTGCACACATCCAGAGATAAACTCACCCCAAACAATCCACATTCCAAGAAATCCAGACGTGGCTCTGATTGCACACACATGTGATTATGCGCAGAGGTCCACCCTACCAGCCAACCTCAGATCTCCACGCAGGCACACATGAATGCACATACATTTGCACACATCCAGAGATAAACTCACCCCAAACAATCCACATTCCAAGAAATCCAGACGTGGCTCTGATTGCACACACATGTGATTATGCGCAGAGGTCCACCCTACCAGCCAACCTCAGATCTCCACGCAGGCACACATGAATGCACATACATTTGCACACATCCAGAGATAAACTCACCCCAAACAATCCACATTCCAAGAAATCCAGACGTGGCTCTGATTGCACACACATGTGATTATGCGCAGAGGTCCACCCTACCAGCCAACCTCAGATCTCCACGCAGGCACACATGAATGCACATACATTTGCACACATCCAGAGATAAACTCACCCCAAACAATCCACATTCCAAGAAATCCAGACGTGGCTCTGATTGCACACACATGTGATTATGCGCAGAGGTCCACCCTACCAGCCAACCTCAGATCTCCACGCAGGCACACATGAATGCACATACATTTGCACACATCCAGAGATAAACTCACCCCAAACAATCCACATTCCAAGAAATCCAGACGTGGCCTCTGATTGCACACACATGTGATTATGCGCAGAGGTCCACCCTACCAGCCAACCTCAGATCTCCACGCAGGCACACATGAATGCACATACATTTGCACACATCCAGAGATAAACTCACCCCAAACAATCCACATTCCAAGAAATCCAGACGTGGCTCTGATTGCACACACATGTGATTATGCGCAGAGGTCCACCCTACCAGCCAACCTCAGATCTCCACGCAGGCACACATGAATGCACATACATTTGCACACATCCAGAGATAAACTCACCCCAAACAATCCACATTCCAAGAAATCCAGACGTGGCTCTGATTGCACACACATGTGATTATGCGCAGAGGTCCACCCTACCAGCCAACCTCAGATCTCCACGCAGGCACACATGAATGCACATACATTTGCACACATCCAGAGATAAACTCACCCCAAACAATCCACATTCCAAGAAATCCAGACGTGGCTCTGATTGCACACACATGTGATTATGCGCAGAGGTCCACCCTACCAGCCAACCTCAGATCTCCACGCAGGCACACATGAATGCACATACATTTGCACACATCCAGAGATAAACTCACCCCAAACAATCCACATTCCAAGAAATCCAGACGTGGCTCTGATTGCACACACATGTGATTATGCGCAGAGGTCCACCCTACCAGCCAACCTCAGATCTCCACGCAGGCACACATGAATGCACATACATTTGCACACATCCAGAGATAAACTCACCCCAAACAATCCACATTCCAAGAAATCCAGACGTGGCTCTGATTGCACACACATGTGATTATGCGCAGAGGTCCACCCTACCAGCCAACCTCAGATCTCCACGCAGGCACACATGAATGCACATACATTTGCACACATCCAGAGATAAACTCACCCCAAACAATCCACATTCCAAGAAATCCAGACGTGGCTCTGATTGCACACACATGTGATTATGCGCAGAGGTCCACCCTACCAGCCAACCTCAGATCTCCACGCAGGCACACATGAATGCACATACATTTGCACACATCCAGAGATAAACTCACCCCAAACAATCCACATTCCAAGAAATCCAGACGTGGCTCTGATTGCACACACATGTGATTATGCGCAGAGGTCCACCCTACCAGCCAACCTCAGATCTCCACGCAGGCACACATGAATGCACATACATTTGCACACATCCAGAGATAAACTCACCCCAAACAATCCACATTCCAAGAAATCCAGACGTGGCTCTGATTGCACACACATGTGATTATGCGCAGAGGTCCACCCTACCAGCCAACCTCAGATCTCCACGCAGGCACACATGAATGCACATACATTTGCACACATCCAGAGATAAACTCACCCCAAACAATCCACATTCCAAGAAATCCAGACGTGCCTCTGATTGCACACACATGTGATTATGCGCAGAGGTCCACCCTACCAGCCAACCTCAGATCTCCACGCAGGCACACATGAATGCACATACATTTGCACACATCCAGAGATAAACTCACCCCAAACAATCCACATTCCAAGAAATCCAGACGTGGCCTCTGATTGCACACACATGTGATTATGCGCAGAGGTCCACCCTACCAGCCAACCTCAGATCTCCACGCAGGCACACATGAATGCACATACATTTGCACACATCCAGAGATAAACTCACCCCAAACAATCCACATTCCAAGAAATCCAGACGTGGCCTCTGATTGCACACACATGTGATTATGCGCAGAGGTCCACCCTACCAGCCAACCTCAGATCTCCACGCAGGCACACATGAATGCACATACATTTGCACACATCCAGAGATAAACTCACCCCAAACAATCCACATTCCAAGAAATCCAGACGTGGCTCTGATTGCACACACATGTGATTATGCGCAGAGGTCCACCCTACCAGCCAACCTCAGATCTCCACGCAGGCACACATGAATGCACATACATTTGCACACATCCAGAGATAAACTCACCCCAAACAATCCACATTCCAAGAAATCCAGACGTGGCTCTGATTGCACACACATGTGATTATGCGCAGAGGTCCACCCTACCAGCCAACCTCAGATCTCCACGCAGGCACACATGAATGCACATACATTTGCACACATCCAGAGATAAACTCACCCCAAACAATCCACATTCCAAGAAATCCAGACGTGGCTCTGATTGCACACACATGTGATTATGCGCAGAGGTCCACCCTACCAGCCAACCTCAGATCTCCACGCAGGCACACATGAATGCACATACATTTGCACACATCCAGAGATAAACTCACCCCAAACAATCCACATTCCAAGAAATCCAGACGTGGCTCTGATTGCACACACATGTGATTATGCGCAGAGGTCCACCCTACCAGCCAACCTCAGATCTCCACGCAGGCACACATGAATGCACATACATTTGCACACATCCAGAGATAAACTCACCCCAAACAATCCACATTCCAAGAAATCCAGACGTGGCTCTGATTGCACACACATGTGATTATGCGCAGAGGTCCACCCTACCAGCCAACCTCAGATCTCCACGCAGGCACACATGAATGCACATACATTTGCACACATCCAGAGATAAACTCACCCCAAACAATCCACATTCCAAGAAATCCAGACGTGGCTCTGATTGCACACACATGTGATTATGCGCAGAGGTCCACCCTACCAGCCAACCTCAGATCTCCACGCAGGCACACATGAATGCACATACATTTGCACACATCCAGAGATAAACTCACCCCAAACAATCCACATTCCAAGAAATCCAGACGTGGCTCTGATTGCACACACATGTGATTATGCGCAGAGGTCCACCCTACCAGCCAACCTCAGATCTCCACGCAGGCACACATGAATGCACATACATTTGCACACATCCAGAGAT
>NW_028234341.1:0-20902 GCF_057382095.1 Aulonocara sp. 'chitande type north' Nkhata Bay | reverse complement strand
TTCAAATTTTCAAATCAGAGCCTGCACGGTTTCCCAGCCAATCATATATGTGTCCTGAGGCATTCAAATTTGCATATTGGGGCCTTCATGGCTTCTAAGCCAGCCAATCATATCTGAGGGCTGAGGAATTCAAATCCACAAATCAGGGCCTGCACGGCTTCCCAGGCAGCCAATCATATATGTGGCCTCAGGCATTCAAATTTGCATATTGGGGGAATTCGTGGCTTCTAAGTCAACAAGTCATCCATGTCGTATATCTCTAAAAATTCACATTTTAATGATAAATTGTTAACACTGGAAGATTCCCCCATCTCTTCTGAACAAAACGGTGTAAGAATGACCGCTCTAGCCCCTACGGTTAGGAAATTATGGTCATTTGTTTGAGGGGAGTCCTCACTATGAGAAATAGGCTGCAATAATCCTGTGCCTCTCTCTGCTGCGTGTGTAAAAAGATACACCTGTTTTGGCGGGAAAAAGTACACAGGCTCTCTGATTGGTGGATTCAAATTCAGCAGCTCCCAGGCTGACCTAGAAACTTACTTCTCTCTCCCTGTGCATTTTTTTGCTGATTTTTTCATTTAACAAGTATATTTGAGGGACCCTCAGCATGTTCAGCATTTTTTCAGCTGTCCATTTTGCTTTTCCAATTTTTCTGTTTAACTTATTACTATTGTGCTAAATCATACTGTTTCTGCTATTTCATAAGATTTGTGCTTAATATAGTATTTCTGCTTTTAATAGGATTTGTGCTTAATATAGTATTTCTGCTTTTTATAGAATTTGTGCTTAATATAGTATTTCTGCTTTTTATAGAATTTGTGCTTAATATAGTATTTCTGCTTTTTATAGGATTTGTGCTTAATATAGTATTTCTGCTAAATTATAGTATTTCTGCTTTTTATAGTATTTGTGCTAAAACATAGTATTTCTACTAAATGTAGTATTTATGCTTAATCATAGTATTTCTATATATTTCTGCCAGGTCCCCAGGCAGCCAATCCTCTGTGAGGACTTAGACATTCAAATTTTCAAATCAGGGCCTGCACTTTTTCCCAGCCAATCATATATGTGTCCTGAGGCATTCAAATTTGCATATTGGGGACTTCATGGCTTCTAAGCCAGCCAATCATATCTGAGGGCTGAGGAATTCAAATCCACAAATCAGGGCCTGCACGGCTTCCCAGGCAGCCAATCATATATGTGGCCTCAGGCATTCAAATTTGCATATTGGGGAATTCGTGGCTTCTAAGTCAACAAGTCATCCATGTCGTATATCTCTAAAAATTCATATTTTAATGATAAATTGTTAACACTGGAAGATTCCCCCATCTCTTCTGAACAAAACGGTGTAAGAATGACCGCTATAGCCCCTACGGTTAGGAAATTATGGTCATTTGTTTGAGGGGAGTCCTCACTATGAGAAATAGGCTGCAATAATCCTGTTCCTCTCTCTGCTGCGTGTGTAAAAAGATGCACCTGTTTTGGCGGGAAAAAGTACACAGGCTCTCTGATTGGTGGATTCAAATTCAGCAGCTCCCAGGCTGACCTAGAAACTTACTTCTCTCTCCCTGTGCATTTTTTTGCTGATTTTTTCATTTAACAAGTATATTTGAGGGACCCTCAGCATGTTCAGCATTTTTTCAGCTGTCCATTTTGCTTTTCCAATTTTTCTGTTTAACTTATTACTATTGTGCTAAATCATACTGTTTCTGCTATTTCATAAGATTTGTGCTTAATATAGTATTTCTGCTTTTAATAGGATTTGTGCTTAATATAGTATTTCTGCTTTTTATAGAATTTGTGCTTAATATAGTATTTCTGCTTTTTATAGAATTTGTGCTTAATATAGTATTTCTGCTTTTTATAGGATTTGTGCTTAATATAGTATTTCTGCTAAATTATAGTATTTCTGCTTTTTATAGTATTTGTGCTAAAACATAGTATTTCTACTAAATGTAGTATTTATGCTTAATCATAGTATTTCTATATATTTCTGCCAGGTCCCCAGGCAGCCAATCCTCTGTGAGGACTTAGAAATTCAAATTTTCAAATCAGGGCCTGCACTTTTTCCCAGCCAATCATATATGTGTCCTGAGGCATTCAAATTTGCATATTGGGGCCTTCGTGGCTTCTAAGCCAGCCAATCATATCTGAGGGCTGAGGAATTCAAATCCACAAATCAGGGCCTGCACGGCTTCCCAGGCAGCCAATCATATATGTGGCCTCAGGCATTCAAATTTGCATATTGGGGAATTCGTGGCTTCTAAGTCAACAAGTCATCCATGTCGTATATCTCTAAAAATTCATATTTTAATGATAAATTGTTAACACTGGAAGATTCCCCCATCTCTTCTGAACAAAACGGTGTAAGAATGACCGCTATAGCCCCTACGGTTAGGAAATTATGGTCATTTGTTTGAGGGGAGTCCTCACTATGAGAAATAGGCTGCAATAATCCTGTTCCTCTCTCTGCTGCGTGTGTAAAAAGATGCACCTGTTTTGGCGGGAAAAAGTACACAGGCTCTCTGATTGGTGGATTCAAATTCAGCAGCTCCCAGGCTGACCTAGAAACTTACTTCTCTCTCCCTGTGCATTTTTTTGCTGATTTTTTCATTTAACAAGTATATTTGAGGGACCCTCAGCATGTTCAGCATTTTTTCAGCTGTCCATTTTGCTTTTCCAATTTTTCTGTTTAACTTATTACTATTGTGCTAAATCATACTGTTTCTGCTATTTCATAAGATTTGTGCTTAATATAGTATTTCTGCTTTTAATAGGATTTGTGCTTAATATAGTATTTCTGCTTTTTATAGAATTTGTGCTTAATATAGTATTTCTGCTTTTTATAGAATTTGTGCTTAATATAGTATTTCTGCTTTTTATAGGATTTGTGCTTAATATAGTATTTCTGCTAAATTATAGTATTTCTGCTTTTTATAGTATTTGTGCTAAAACATAGTATTTCTACTAAATGTAGTATTTATGCTTAATCATAGTATTTCTATATATTTCTGCCAGGTCCCCAGGCAGCCAATCCTCTGTGAGGACTTAGAAATTCAAATTTTCAAATCAGGGCCTGCACTTTTTCCCAGCCAATCATATATGTGTCCTGAGGCATTCAAATTTGCATATTGGGGCCTTCGTGGCTTCTAAGCCAGCCAATCATATCTGAGGGCTGAGGAATTCAAATCCACAAATCAGGGCCTGCACAGCTTCCCAGCCAATCATATATGTGGCCTCAGGCATTCAAATTTGCATATTGGGGAATTCGTGGCTTCTAAGTCAACAAGTCATCCATGTCGTATATCTCTAAAAATTCATATTTTAATGATAAATTGTCAACACTTGAAGATTCCCCCATCTCTTCTGAACAAAACGGTGTAAGAATGACCGTTCTAGCCCCTACGGTTAGGAAATTATGGTCATTTGTTTGAGGGGAGTCGTCACTATGAGAAATAGACTGCAATAATCCAGTGTCTCTCTCTGTGCTGCGTGTGTAAACAGAAGCACCCGTTTTGGTGGGGAAAAGTGCACAGCCTCTCTGATTGGTGGATTCAAATTCGGCAGCTCTCTCCCTCTGTGTGTGTGTGTGTGTGTGTGTGTGTGTGTGTGTGTGTGTGTGTGTGTGTGTGTGTGTGTGTGTGTGTGTGTGTGTGTTTAGTGGGAGAGAGAGGACCCTGCCCTTATTTGGCAGCATGTCATTGTAGGATTTAAATTCAATATAGTTAGACTGGTTGACTGGATTAGAGCCTGTGTTTGTGTGTCCTTCTGTGCATTTGTGTTTCAATATGCCTCCATATTTGTAATTTTGTAAGTTATTACTATTCGGCTAAATCATAGTATTTCTGGTACTTTTCAGTACTTGTGCTAAATATAGTATTTCTGCTTTTCATAAGATTTGTGCCTAATATAGTATTTTTGCTAAATTATAGTATTTGTTCTTTTTATAGGATTTGTGCCTAACATAGTATTTCTGCTAAATTATAGTATTTCTGCTTTTTATACTATTTGTGCCTAATATAGTATTTCTGCTTTTTATACTATTTGTGCCTAATATAGTATTTCTGCTTTTTATAGGATTTGTGCTTAATATAGTATTTCTGCTAAATTATAGTATTTCTGCTTTTTATAGTATTTGTGCTAAAACATAGTATTCTACTAAATGTAGTATTTATGCTTAATCATAGTATTTCTATATATTTCTGCCAGGTCCCCAGGCAGCCAATCCTCTGTGAGGACTGAGAAATTCAAATTTTCAAATCAGGGCCTGCACGGCTTCCCAGCCAATCATATATGTGTCCTGAGGCATTCAAATTTGCATATTGGGGCCTTCATGGCTTCTAAGCCAGCCAATCATATCAGGGCTGAGGAATTCAAATCCACAAATCAGGGCCTGCACGGCTTCCCAGCCAGCCAATCATATATGTGGCCTCAGGCATTCAAATTTGCATATTGGGGAATTCGTGGCTTCTAAGTCAATAAGTCATCCATGTCATATATCTCTAAAAATTCACATTTTCATGATAAATTGTCAACACTTGAAGATTCCCCTATCTCTTCTGATCAAAACGGTGTAAGAATGACTGTTCTAGCCCCTACAGTTAGGAAATTATGGTCATTTGTTTGAGGGGAGTCCTCACTATGAGAAATAGACTGCAATAATCCTGTGCCTCTCTGTGCTGCGTGTGTAAATAGATGCACCCATTTGGAGGGAAAAAGTGCACAGGCTCTCTGATTGGTGGATTCAAATTCAGCAGCTCCCAGGCTGACCTAGAAACTTACTTCTCTCTCCCTGTGTGTGTGTGTGTGTGTGTGTGTGTGTGTGTGTGTGTGTGTGTGTGTGTGTGTGTGTGTGTGTGTGTGTGTGTGTGTGTGACAGAGAGAGAGAGAGAGAGAGAGAGAGAGAGAGAGAGAGAGAAAGCCTTTTAATGGGATGTTCTCATTGTAAGATTCAAAATCAATATATTTAGACTGGTTGACTGAATTGGATCTTGTGTGTGTGTCTCTCTGTGCATGTGTGTTTCCTTATGTGTCCATATTTGTGATTGTGTGGCTGTTATATTTTTTTTTGCCGATTTTTTTCATTTAAGAAGTATATTTGAGGGACCCTCAGCATGTTCAGCATTTTTTCAGCTGTCCATTTTGCTTTTCCAATTTTTCTGTTTAACTTATTACTATTGTGCTAAATCATACTGTTTCTGCTATTTCATAAGATTTGTGCTTAATATAGTATTTCTGCTTTTAATAGGATTTGTGCTTAATATAGTATTTCTGCTTTTTATAGAATTTGTGCTTAATATAGTATTTCTGCTTTTTATAGAATTTGTGCTTAATATAGTATTTCTGCTTTTTATAGGATTTGTGCTTAATATAGTATTTCTGCTAAATTATAGTATTTCTGCTTTTTATAGTATTTGTGCTAAAACATAGTATTTCTACTAAATGTAGTATTTATGCTTAATCATACTATTTGCATATTGGGGAATTCGTGGCTTCTAAGTCAACAAGTCATCCATGTCATATATCTCTAAAAATTCACATTTTAATGATAAATTGTCAACACTTGAAGATTCCCCCATCTCTTCTGAACAAAACGGTGCAGTGACCGTTCTAGCCCTTACGGTTAGGAAATTATAGTCATTTGTTTTGAGGGGAATCCTTAATGGATAATGTTTATATATATATATTTGTCTTTAAAACATCTTTGCAGACTGACTGTCCTGGACTGGTTGTTGTTGTTGTTTTTTTCAGGTCTGGTGAACTCAGCTCTTTGGTGTTGGTGTTCAGGAGTAGAGCCTTCTAATAATATTTATTCAAGTTATAGATTTAAAGTTCTGCGAGTTTTTTCTGTAGCAAATAAATATTGTATAGAATATTTAAAATCACCTACATTTTTGATGTTTACAATGCCCATTGTGTGTAATACTGGAATTTCCTACTACCCGTGAACGCCTCATCTTTTACCTGACTGCCGGACATCCGCCTTTCCGCACACTTCGCTGAGTCCGCTCTGGGTGAGTGCTGCTGCTCTGCTTCTCCTCTTCTCTCCTAAATGTTTATAGTCTGTTTGTGTGATTTAACGAGTTCTTTTAGTGATTTATAAAGCCAACCGAGGTTTAACTCATATTAGAGTAACACAGTGGTTGCTTTTTCTTAGTGAAACTTTGTCATTTTTGTATGTAAAAGGAGTGTTTGATGAGCTAACAACCCGATGCTAATGCCTAGCGCTCCTTTGAGCCCAGTGTGAAATGAAAATTTGACTGTGAACCACGGTTATTGTGTTGTTTTATTAATTACATTTGGTGTGTTTGTCAGTCTGTTACATAAGGTGCAGTTAGTTCTCTTCACAAATCAGTTGGTTAAAACAGCCTCATTCTTTATGCTGTAAAGTTTTTAACGAACCGCCATCTTAGATTCAGTGTCAGCTGTCGGCAAGATCAAAGGAGCCATTTTACCGCCTCTGACCGAACACGGGAGAAAAAGAGTCATGTGTGTGCAGGTCTTGTGGGTTAATTAAGACAAAGGAGGGGGGGGGGAGAAACTGAGGATTAAACATAGGCTATGTCCCCACATACACGGGTATTTTTGAAAACGGAGATTTTCCGTTTCTGTTTTAAAAAACAATCCCGTCCACACATAAATGCAGAAATGAAGGAGAACGCTGCTAGGAACATGCCAAAGCAGCAGGTGGCGCTATATTCCTAACCGTGTAGAAATGTTGGCCAATCAGAAGTCTAGAAGCCTCGGTGGGAAATGGTAAACAAAGATGGGGCATAGAAGCAGAACCGAGTCATATCTGTGGGGGGACAGTAACTGTGTGCGCATATGTAAGCATTTAAACACTGCAGAGAGAACAATTAACAGTAACCGTATTGTAGAAATGCATTTCACCGAAACAATAACGTTGCGCACAGTGTGACGTCAAAAAAGGCGCTGCGTTTTCCCCGTTTCCCTGTCCACACATAAATGCAAAAACGGAGTTTTCGAAAATATTCTGGCAAGCGTTTTTAGTTTTTCAGTGACCGAAAACGCCGTTTAAGTGTGGACGAAAGGTGCAAACGGATAGAAAAATCTCCATTTTCAAAAGTACCTGTGTACGTGTGGACATAGCCCAAGAATAATAAGAACTCCTAATATGTAGACTTTAATTTTTAAGAACTGTTTAACAAAGGCTTGTTTGTGCCAACCTAAATCTGCAGCACAGTTTAAATTCTCACTTTGTGGGAAATTAATGAAATAAACAACAGCCCACCTTCACATAAATAAAATATGGCAGTATATTATTATTAGTATGGTACATAGATATTTATTTTAAAACTACAGCATATTTACTATGATACTATGTGCAGTTGGTAATATTTTAGGAAGTAGAATTTGAATGCAGACCACCTCAAATATTAAAGCCTTAAAAATATGTCGTGCAGTTTTTCATGTATGAGTGTTTTGCAATCTTAAATGAGATGTAGACCAAAGAAAACAGAGGAGAGTTGTTGTTTGTATTCCAGCTGTAGTAAACAAAGAAGTTTAGTGAATCTTTTTGACAACAGAGAGTGATGCAGTATTGATGCTGATTTGAGTTTTCTGATCCTGTATTTTTGTTCTTTGTCTTTTGTTACACAGAGTGAAATAAAGCTTGGTTTTGCCTTTGCTGGTAAGTAAACAGTGATTGTAACTGAAGCAATATGAAATTGGGATTGTGTAACATTTTTAGCAATTTACATACAATAGTTTGGCTTTTTGTGATATCTTGCCATTTGCTCATGGGCAAAAACACATTTAGGATTTATAAGCAGTAAAGCCCCCCCCCCCCCCCCCCCCCCCCCCCCACTAGATCTCTGAGTGTCCCTAAAAATGTCCCTGAAGTTTAATAGGCCATTTATGTCTAATTTTAAAGGCTTATCAAAGCATTTCTGTAGTAATTATTGTTTTTATTACACATGTTAAGGCCATTTGAGACTCTGCAATTAAATTTTGCCCTCTTTAGACTAAAGTGAGTTCATTTTGTCTGAGGTACAGTGCTGGGAAAAGTCTTTCTTCCTTGCAGATTTATTTTGTTCATGCTTTTTTGTCACATGTTTCAAATCATCTAACAGGGATGATATGAATAAATACAAAAAAGCATTTTAAAGTGATGATTTCACGTATGAAGCAGAGAAAACCAAACCAGAGCTATCTGTTCTAATGTGAGAACATGCTGGTCTCTAATACCCAGCTGTGGAAGCCCTGATACGAAGAACTACCATCAAGCATTTATAGTATCAAGTATTATTTGTGATTGTTGCACGCTTTGAAACTGTGATGTTATCATTTGATCAAGTGTGCAGTGCGAGCAAATCATTGCTTGTGGTATCTGCTGTGTTATGTAATAGCACCAAAGTATTAGAGCTTTACGTTCATGAGGAATTTCTGTGGAATTGCAGATGGATAAAACGACACATCACCTTAATAAAGACAGAAATCTTTAATAAGGTGCAGAAAGAGAAGATGGGGTGTTTATAGTAAAGCTGTTGTAAACAAAGAATTTAACAGATTTTTTTTCCCACTACAGATTGTGATGCAGTATTGACTCTGATGCTGATTTCAGTTGTCTGATTCTGTATTTTTGTTCTTTTGTTACAGAGTGAAACAGAACTTCGGTTTTGCCTTTGCTGGTAAGTAAGCAGCAATTGTAACTGCAGTAATATGACATTGTCACTGTGTAACATGTTTAGCAACTTACCTAACGTAGTTTGGTTTTTGTGACATTACCATTTACTGATGGGCAAAAACAAATGGTCAGAATTTATACCTTGTAGCAGCAAAGGCCCCACACATGACCTCTGACTGTCCCTGAAGTTTAACAGGCCATTTGTGTCTGATTTTTATGTTTGAACACAAACAACTGTTTTTATACAGTTGTTCATGTTCTCCGTTTGTTTATGGATTTACCTAGCAGACATAACTATGAACGCATTTTAGGTGAGTTAGTGTAAGTGGTAGCTTAAACACTTAAGAGCACCACAGTTGTTGATTTATATCTTCACTCATATTCTGCTTATGTATTACATTAAAGTTAGACCACTATAGAAGTATTTTTGCCTGAGTGAACAGAAGTGGTACGTTAAACATTTAAGCAATAATAAAAGACTAAGAGAACTAGAGTTGTGAGTAGGCAATGTTGTGTATGTTAAAGCCTGTGTGTAATTTATGTACACTAAGTTTAAATCAGTTTCTTAATAAGTTGCTTGATACAATGTGTTTGAAAATTATATATAAAAGGGAAATATTGCAAAATACAAAAAGATTCCTGCCAACAGGTACAATGGAAGGACTTTTTATTATAATTTTTAAGAAATTAATTGCAAAAATGGCGTGCCACTGTTGTTACTATAACATGTCAGAATTTACATGTATTTTAGGATTTACATATTCAGATCAGAACTAAAACCTAATGAGGTTTTCCGTTGATTCTAACAGTTGTGGTTTTTCCACACTTTATTAAGCACTGACTTGTGATAGAAAATGATGGAGCTAAAAAGCCATAATCTGTACCAACAAATATTGGTGCCTCTTCTTTGCACTTCTGTAGTATGCATGCCTTTATTACACATGTTATCGTCATGTGAGACTCTGTAACTAAAGTTTGTCCTCTTTAGACTACAGTGAGTTCATAAAGGCTTGAAGAAATTGAGGATCTTACTAGTTATTTCATGTCACAGTAAATTGGATTGTGTGTGAAGAGGTTCAACAGTGTAAGTCATTAAACAGTGATCTGATGTGTTGTTTCCTTTCTCTAGGATACTGATCTGATCGTCGCAAGTCTGGTAAGTATAGGTTTTGTCTGCAGTACAGTGCTGAGAAAGGTCTTTCTTCCTTGCAGATTTATTTTGTTTATGCTTTTTTTCACATGTTTCAAATCATCTAACAAGGATGACCTGGATAAATACAAAAAGCAGTTTTAAAGTGATGATTTCATTTTTGAACCAGAACAACCTGGTCTAATGTAAAAACATATTGGTCTCTAATACCCAGCTGTGGATGCCCTGATAGCAACAATTACCATCAAGCATTTACAGTAACTGGTAATGACTGGTTTACATCACTGGTTGATTTTGGTCCACTATAATTTCAGAATTGTCTTAATTAGATCCAAACAGGACAGGCAAAAAAAGAAAAGAAAAAAGTCTTAATTAAGGCCCAATATAGGGTTTTCAAGTCATACCAAGTACCACGGTGGTTAGCACTGTTGCCGCACAGCAAGAAGGTCCTGAGTTTAATTCCAACATCAGGCCGGGGTCTTTCTGTGTGGAGTTTGCATTTACTCCCGGTGTTTGCGTGGGTTCCCTCCGGGTACTCCGGCTTCCTCCCACCGTCCAAAGACATGCAGCTTGTGGGGATAGGTTAATTGAATAATCCAAATTGTCACTAGGTGTGTATCTGCGAATGAATGTGAGTGCGAATGGTTGTCTGTCCCTGTGTGTTGGCCCTGCGACAGACTGGCGACCTGTCCAGGGTGTACCCTGCCTCTCGCCCTATGACAGGTGGGATAGGCTCCAGTGCCCCCTGAAAAGGATAAGCGGAAGCGGATGGATGGATGGATGGATGGATGGATGGATGGATAGGGTTTTCAAGTCATACCAAGTATCTTAATTTCATTAAAGTCCAGACTGATTCGTTTACACCAAGTGTTTTGTTTCATTCATTCAATTGGACTTGCTTGTGTGCTTCAGATCCTAAGTGTGATTAAACTTAAGCCCAGGACCTGATGAGTTGATGTAGGTCCTGAAGTAGTAAAGGAACTCTGGGACATCACAGTAACAGCACCATGTTTGACTTTAATGCTGGTGTTTTTCTCTCACTATAGATGATTCAGTTTAGTGCAGCTCTTGGTTATCATCGAGATATTATTAGGCAACTTGTTTTTGCCTGTTCAGCTACAACGTCTGGGAGGGTTTCTGTTTTCTGGGGTCTCCAGATCCTTAGAAATCTCTTTGTAAACCTTTACAGAACTATATGTGTTTGTTTCACATTAGAGCAGCTCACGACTAGCAGTTTAGGGACAATTAAATATTCACATAGGGCAGGGGTCTCAAACTCCACTCTTCAAGGGCCGGTGTCCTGAAGCTTTTCCACGTGTCCCTGTTACAAAACACCTGAATAACATTTGTAGGTCATTAGTGAGAGTATAGAATTTGACTGTGTTGAAGTGGCATCCCCGAAGACTGTTCAAATTTAAGTAATTTAAGTGTTTGGAAAAATGTACTTCTAAAAGTACTTTCATTGCATCATGTTCATTCACTCATGAGCTGCTATAACATGAATCAAATGGCTGAATTACCACCTCAGCATGCAGTCACGTTCTGTAGAGTTTTGCTAATGACCTACTAATGTTATTCAGGTGTGTTGCAACAGGGACACATAGAAAAGTTTCTGGACACCAGGCCTTAAGGACCAGAGTTTGAGACCACTGGTGGTAGGGCATGGTGGATTTCAAAAGCTTCTTCCCTTAAATCACTGCCTAAAAACTGCTTTTTGTAATTTGTCATAATGACTTGCAAAATATAGGTGGGATGAAAACATAAACATAAGACATTTTATAGTGGCCTGATATTTTTATCAAGGCTGTTTTTTGAAAATAATCCTGCCCTAATTTACAAAAGATGAACTGTCTGAAAGTCATGTTTGTTTGTTTGTTTGTTTAAGAAATGTGGGAATCTCCAGCAAAGATCTTACATGCAACAGCTCAGATACAGCACTCACTTCTGTTCTTTTTATCATGAAATGATCTACAAAGAAATTATCATCATACTAAATTATGGTAATTAGGCCTTTATATCAGCTATGATACGTTTATTATAGATTTAGTGTAGTGCTTATTGCTGTGTATCAAACATGCCCCAAATGTGACTGAAATATGTAGAAACTGCTGTGTAGAAACTAGCTGTCTCCAAATTTCTCATTTTGCCAAAATTCATACAGAGTGGCCTGAAACTGTCTGCTCTAACCTCAGTGTGTTGGTTTTGTTGGACCATATAATATTTACAGCAAGTTACTGTAGCAGCACGTCTTGGTTTGAGTTTAGACTTAGTTTATTGTTTTAATAGAACGTAAAAATGTCCTTATAACAGTTCCACCATCATTTGTTAAACATTGTCATTCTGTTCACTCCAATAATTTACTGTAGAACTCTTTAGTATTTAAAGCCCTACATGTACTGTATTTTTGAGATTATAAGGCATAATGTCAATAAACAAGCCTGTTTTTAAGGCAGATTAAGCCGAACAAACAGTCAGATAAGTCCAACTTTATTCAAGTCATTCACAACAACTCTCAACACTGTTCAGTTGTAACACATAAAATACAGAACAATACACTCACTTTTTCAGTTCATTCCTCATCTGCAAATCCATCAAACTCTTCATGGGTTGATCAGTTTGAAATCTGCTTCATAAGCATGTCTCTTAGCACGTGCCAGGTCCTTGTACACACACCATAATGTTATGTTGAAGCACCGTACGAATTACTCTGCGAGGGTCCTGACTATGGTAGCCATAATGCTCTGACAATACATCAAGCAGCGCAGCTTTGTAGCTTACCGAAGTATTACTAAAATATTTGACAGAATTTTGAGCGCTGTGTACCACAGAAATCCCGTTTGAGGTCAGTAAGCATAACCAGAATCGATACACTAGGCACATTGTATATTTTTGAGAAAATGACAGGATTTTAGGTGTGCCATATAGTCTGAAGAATATGGTAAATCCAAGCATATTGGAAATACGACTAATTCCAGTCCTTTTGTGTCTTACAGGTGACCTGCTGCAGAAGATCCTCTCTCTCTCTATCATTATAAGCAATTCTGTCTATCCTATCACTCTCCCAACTCTATCTAATTTGAAAGCCATTCTATCTTGTATCCCTCTATCTCTACCGCTCTATCTAATTTGAAAGCCATTCTATCTTGTATCCCTCTATCTCTACCGCTCTATCTAATTTGAAAGCCATTCTATCTTGTATCCCTCTATCTCTACCGCTCTATCTAATTTGAAAGCCATTCTATCTTGTATCCCTCTCTCTACCGCTCTATCTAATTTGAAAGCCATTCCATCTTGTATCCCTCTATCTCTACTGCTCTATCTAATTTGAGAATCCAAGTTTTCAGAAATCCTTTTCAGAATCCAATCTATCTGTTACAGAATTCTGAGAGATCTCTGCTCTCACTGCTCTTTCTTTCCTGTCTTTAAACTCTCTCACATTCAGTCATTTTGCTGGAAATTACAAGTTGAATATACAGTAGTAGAATTACAGTACAGTAGAACTTATAGTAGAAACTACTTACACAGCCCTACATTTGTCATTTTAATTTTGCATTAGACTTTAGTTTGGACTGCTAGTTTGGCTTACTTTGATCAATTGTATAAAATATCACCTTTTTATAAGTTTATTTGTAATAAGATAATCTGGTTATTTTGTAATACATACATTCAGATAAATAATAAATTAGATCCAGTCTGTTAGTCTGTTTCATTGGCTATAACATTTGACTGCAAGTTTATAGTACTATTATTTAAGGACAAACCCATTTTGTCACTCGGTGTAAGTATTCAGTTAGTATTGTCATCGAGAAGTGCCTGAGGACCCAGACTTCCTGTTTCCTGACTGCTGCAGAACATCCAGCTGAAGAAACCCCGTTTCTAAAAGAGGTACAATAAAACGCACCAAATTGTTTCCAGAGAACTTTGAATTTCCTTTATTTTTTGAGTTTGGAGTACAAATCAGCTTTTTAACATCTATTCATATATTCATAAAAACATTTTATAGTATAATAGTACATTTCTCAGATTTAACAGTAACTTGAGGAGTTAAAGTTTTTCTGTTTCAAGGTTCAGTTTTGTTTATATTTGTGTATAACCACATATAAGTTCCAGATTGTACTTCAGCAAAATGCCAAGAAAAAGTCAAAGGTCGCAGTCCCAGAAGCTTAGATGGCAAAAGCAGAAAGAACAGGTGAATGTTTCTCAGAGCAGTGAGCAGGTAAAGGTGTGTGTTTCAGCTTTTCCCAGCACAGAAGTGCAGAGCAGTGTTCAGACAGCCACAGTGTCTTATGCAGATGTGGTAAAGAGAAGTGTTCCCTCAGTGTCTGTCCCAGAGCCTGAAGTTATGCAGGTAATCCAGACTGAACCCCAGCTAACTGTACAAACACAGCATGATGGAGAGACAGCCACAGTGTCTTATGCAGATGTGGTAAAAAGAAGTGTTCCCTCAGTGTCTGTCCCAGAGCCTGAAGTTATGCAGGTAATCCAGACTGAACCCCAGCTAACTGCACAAACACAGCATGATGGACAAGCTCCAGTACAGTCTCATGTACAGGTTACAAACAGTGAAAGTCCACGAGTGAGTAGCGTCTGTGCTTCCCGAAGCCAGGCTTCTCCTAGGTATGGAAAGTACCGGAATCAGCAATGCATGGCTAACAGTTTGGTTTTCCTGTCATTCTTACAGGAGGATGAATTTATTACCAGAGCAGATCTAAACCGTGTGTTGGACAAAGGCCATGCCGTCTATTCAGATGCCAGACTGAGGTTTGTGAACAGCGTGTTTCTAGCCTGCGATGAACTTCCCTCAGTGGTCATCAGCCGCAGACACGAGTATCAAGTCGACATGTCTCAGTTTGCTCATTACGGCACATTTGATGGTACAGATCACTTTCCGAGCCTTGAACAGGGATTACAGTGTTTGGCTTCAGACATTCGCTACGCTTTGCTAGTCATGGGAGGAACAGTCATCGCTGTTAGCAGGCTGACTTCAGGTGAATATGCATATTTTGACCCTCACCCACGTAAGTCTACTGGTATGCCATTGTCGCCAAGTGTAAGTGGTGGAACTGCAGTTATGTTGAAATTCACACGTCTTAATGACATGATTGACAGGATCAAACGTTTGTACAGAATGTTCAGCATCGCACCAAGCTGCACTTATGAGCTACAGCCCATCGAGTTTCACAGTGAAAACGCTGCTGACCAAAGAGATGCTAATCAAACCACCGAATACAGACAAACAGCTACAAGTGCACCAGCACCAGCTTTAAATGAACGTGTTCATGAATTAAACTCCGAAATATACACTGAGCAGACACGGAAACCTGTGACCAAAGATTTAATCAGTGAAGTAATGTCATCCAGAGTTGATTCTTCAAATGAGACAGCTGCTCCCGGAAAAAAACATCCTTCTGATTATTTTGAAAAGAAAACCTCTGCATCTTCTGTGAGAGAAACTCCGGTAACACCAGATTCTGTTCCTCAGAATGATTCAAACAGTGCCTCCAGTTCAACTAAGATAACAGAGGAACTCTCAGATAAACTGCTGAAACGTAATAAACAGGAAAGGCAAAAAATGAGGAGAAGATTATTAGCCCAACAAAAGCTACCACAACGAAAGGAAAATCAGAAGACGAAAGAAAGGCAGATGTACAGGTTTGATGAAAGCTTCAAGACAAAGAAAAAAAACTCAACTAAGAAGTGTAATGATCCTGATCACAGACATAAAAGGAGTCTGTACAAAAATGAGCTGTATAAATTAAATGCTACCTATAAGGAGAAACACAGAGAACATTTGAGAAAGATGTATAGAGAAAGTGCTAAAATTAGAGAGAGAAAAAGAGAACGTGTCATAAGGACATATAGAGACAATCCCCTATTCAGAGAAAAGCAGAAGGAACGTATAACAAGAACGTATAGAGAGTCTCCCATATTCAGAGATAAGCAGAAGGAACGTATAACAAGAACGTATAGAGAGTCTCCCATATTCAGAGATAAGCAGAAGGAACGTATAACAAGAACGTATAGAGAGTCTCCCATATTCAGAGATAAGCAGAAGGAACGTATAACAAGAACGTATAGAGAGTCTCCCATATTCAGAGATAAGCAGAAAGAGCGTATAAGAAGAATATACAGAACTTGTGCTGGATTCAGAGAGAAACATAAAGCTTACATGAGGTCATATGTATATAACCTATATAAAAAAAGCGAAGATTTTAAACAGAAAAAACGATCTTATATGACTAAGCGTTATGGAGAAGAAAAACAATTTCAGCAACAACACAAGGACAATATGAGAGAACGAATGAGAGTAAAATATTGGAATGGTTTTTCTTTCAGACAGATGCATAATATCAGATGTGCAATGAATATAAAACGGAAATATCGCCAGATGCATCGACCAACTGAGACTTTACAGTGTCATCCAGAGAACACTTTAATGAATGAGGCCATATCTCGTTTCAGATCCAACATTAAATCAGCACCATCTTATGTTTGTACTGTTTGTCTAAAAGCTTCTTTTCCTAATCAGGTGAAAATCTGCAAAAGACAAAATTACTCAAAACACCAGACTGTAGCTCAGCAGTGTCTAACTGGTAAATATGTTCATGTGTGTGATGAAGCATGTAATGATCACTGCAGCTTTCCTGTTGAGAGAAAAAAAGAGTATATCTGTCACACGTGTCACAGTTCCCTCAAAAGTGGATGCATGCCCAGGCTTGCTGCTGTTAATGGTTTAGAACTGCAGGATATTCCAGCTGAACTTTGTGATCTCAACATTCTGGAGAGACATCTGATTGCCAAATGCATACCATTTGCTAAGATTATTCCTCTTCCAAAGGGGAGACAGAGACTCATACGTGGTAATGTGGTGTGTGTACCATCTGAGGTCCAACAAACAGTTGACAGTTTACCGAGGATCAGAAGCCAATCACAGATCATGAGGGTGAAATTGAAAAGACGACTGTGCTACAAAGGCCATCAGCTGTTCCAGACTGTCACCTGGTCTAAACTCATTCAAGCTCTGCGTAAACTGAAACAAATTCATCCACAGTACACAGATATTGTTATCAGAGATGATGCATTGCTTTGTGATCCAACGTTACCTGATGATGACAGCAGTGATGAAGCCAGCATGGCAAGTGATGATTATAATGAAGCAGATTTAATGGAAATTGACAACTATGAAAAAGATGCCCTTTTGTGCGAAAGTGAGTCTCAAAGTGACCAAGATATTAATATGCAATCCTGTGATGAACAACCAGAGGAACAAAATCCAGATGAACCAGAAAGTGATTTGAACAATGGAGGTTTTGCTCTAGAAAGTTGTCTGCAGCCTGTAGACATTTCAGAAGAGATTCTCTGTTTCACTGATAACACATATTGTGTGGCTCCTGCAGAAAGAAACAATCCTGTTAGCTTCTTCAGAACTCCTCATTTGGAAGCCATGGCATTTCCTGTGCAGTTTCCTACTGGTCAGAATACACTGGATGAAAAGAGACGTCTCAAGCTCACACCAAGTGCTTACTTCAAGTCAAGGCTTTTCAACATTGATGCAAGATTTGCTAAAGACACAAATTACCTGTTTTTCTCACAGTTTGTCACTGAAATACATTTGGCTAATTCCAGCATGACAATACAGCTAAGGAAAGGTAAAACTATGACCAAAGATGGACGCAAAATCACATCAGGAATGTTACAAAGTAAGACAGAAGTAGAGAAGCTGGTAAGAAATAAAGATGCAATCAGATTTATGCAGCCACTCAGAGGAACTCCAGCTTACTGGCAGAAAACTACCAGAGATCTATTCAGCATGGTTCGCCAAATAGGAACACCTCAGTTCTTTGTCACTTTCTCTGCTGCTGAGATGAGATGGCCTGAAGTGATTCAAGCAATAAAGAGACAGCAAGGTGAAGAGGTTGATTTTGAAGCCCTGGACTGGTCAGAAAAGTGTGAAATTCTAAGATCAAATCCAGTAACCACCATGCGAATGTTTGATAAACGTGTTGAGGCTTTGTTCAGAGATTTGCTTTTTTCTCCTGCACAGCCCCTTGGTGAGATCATTGATTACTTTTACAGAGTTGAGTTCCAGCACAGAGGTAGTCCACATATACACATGTTGCTGTGGATTCGAGAAAAGGTAGAAGCAGATGTGGATGATGACCAAACTGTCTGTGACTTTGTGGACAGATACATCTCAGCTCAACTCCCTGATCCAGAAAAACAACCTGAACTGCACAAAAAAGTCACTGAGCTACAAAAGCACAGCAAAAACCACACAAAGACATGCTTTAAGAGTGTGAACTCTGGTTGTAGATTTGGGTTTCCCAAACCACCAGCCACAAGAACAATGATTGTGAGACAGGATGAGGATTCAGACACTGAAGCTGCAAAAGCCAAACTCAGACCTTTGTTGAACCTGCTGAAGGAACCTGAAGCTGCTTCCCTCACCATAGAGCAGATTCTGTCACGATGCAACTTGACAATGAATGAGTATGAACAATGCCTCCAAGACATAAACAAGAAAACAGCTCTGATTCTGAAACGTGACCCAAATGAGTGTTGGATCAACAATTACAACCCAGACCTGCTTGAAGCCTGGAACTCTAATTTAGATGTCTCATTCATTTTGAATGCCTATTCATGTATAGAATACCTCTGTAAATATATAACAAAGAAAGAATCTGGCCTCTCTGAATACCTGAAGACAGTTATTGACAACTCTGATAAGAACACCGTCAATGAATGTGATGAAATGAGAGCTGTGATGCAAGCTTACTCAAAAAAGAGAGAAATCAGCGCACAGGAGTGTGTGACTCGAGTCTGTGGCCTAAAAATGAAAAAATGTTCCCGCAGTGTTGTATTTGTACCAACAGATGATAACCCAGTAAAAATGAGTCGGCCCATGAGCTTCCTGGAAAGCACAACACACGACAGTTGTAATATTTGGATGACAAGTTTGAGTGATAAATACAAATGCAGACCTGAGACCCCAGAATATGAGGAAATGTCACTGGCTGATTTTGCTGCCTTGTGCAGGTTGGTGAGTGGTCCAAATGAAGGAAAAGATGTGCTTCCTCTTCTAAACCAGCTTGGATTTGTACAAAGGCGAAAGAATGATAAACCAGCTATAATCAGATATTACCACTGTTCACAGGAAAAAGATCCTGAGCAATATTATGGTCGACTGTTGAGACTTTACCTTCCACACAGATCAGAGCAGGAACTGAAACCACAAGGGTTCCAAACCTATCAGTCCTTCTACAACTCAGGTTTTGTACGACTTCCATGTTCAGACCACAGTGAGTCTGTGAAAAGGGTTGTGAAAAGAAATAAAGACAAGTATGAGAAGAACTCTGAGGATATTGAGAGTGCACTGGAAGAGTTTGAACAAAATAGGGATGTTGTGATTGATGAATGGTGTAATCTTGCTCCTGAATCTGAAGTTGTGAGGCTGCAATGCGATGAGAATCTTCCTGAGAGACATTCTGATGATGAGAACGAACAGGAGAATGTCCCCGACTACAGTCGTCAGTCTGATGCTGTAACAAAGATCAGAGCCGTCAGAGAACAACCTGCAGTAGATCCAGCCGTGGTACGTGTAATGTATCAGAATCTGAACCAGAAGCAGGCCTGCGTGTTCTATGCCATAAGAGACTGGTGTATTCAGCGAGTTTGTGGTTTGAACCCAGATCCATTTTTCTTCTATATCAATGGTGGTGCAGGAACTGGAAAGTCACATCTGATTAAGTGTATTCATTCTGAAGCATCAAAGATCCTGAGCAGACTGCCTGCTAATGCAGAAGAAGCTGACATATCAAATCCAACTGTTTTACTGACTTCATTTACCGGTACAGCAGCTTTTTCTATCAGTGGCTCTACGTTACATTCTCTACTGAAACTACCCAGGAGTCTGAAACCACCCATTCAAGGACTTGGTAACCAACTGGATGAAGTCAGATCTGAGCTGATGAATGCTGAAATTATTGTTATTGATGAGATTTCAATGGTTTCAAAACCCCTTTTTGCTTATGTGGATGCAAGACTGAAACAAATCAAAGGCACTCAGAGACCTTTTGGTGGAATGTCAGTTTTAGCTGTTGGAGATTTTTACCAGCTGCCACCAGTGCGACAGTCTAAACCTCTCTGTGTTTACGATCCAGAACAGATTGACCTATGGCAGGAGCATTTTCAGATGATCACTCTAACCGAGATCATGCGTCAGAAAGATGATGTGGCCTTTGCAGAGATGCTGAACAGGATTAGAGTCAAAGAAAAGACAGATGAGCTTTCTCAGTGCGACAGAGATTTGTTGTCACAGGCTGTGACTGCACCAGAAGAATGTCCAACTGAGGTCTTACACATTTATGCCACCAACAAGAATGTGGAATCCCACAACACAGATACCCTGAAGAAGCTTCATTCAAACATCATAATCATCAATGCAGACGATTTCCAGAAGGATAAATGTACAGGCAGAATGGAACGAAGAGACAAACCATTTACAGGTGGGCGAAATGATTTACCTGACACTCTGAATGTTGCTGAAGGAGCTCGAGTCATGCTGACCAGAAACTTGGACACACTAAACGGTTTAGTCAACGGTGCTTTTGGTATACTGGTAAAGGTGGTGAGATCTGAAAATGATGGACACATAATTAAACTGGGGCTCAGGATGGACAACCGGCAGCCTATGAGACACAACCGCAGTGCTAATGCAGCATCTGATGATCTTGTTTACATTGAGAGAGCAGAGGAGAGTCTGAAGTTTAAAGGAGCGGTACGCAGACAGTTTCCTGTAAAGCTAGCATTCGCTTGCACAATTCACAAAACTCAGGGTCTTACAACACAGACAGCTGTAGTTTCAATGAAGAACATTTTTGAACCAGGTATGGCTTACGTTGCTCTCAGCAGGGTGACGTCTCTCAGTGGACTCTATTTGCAGGACTTGGATGAGAAAAAGATTTACGCCAATCCCGAGGTAACTGCAGCGCTCCAAACCATGAGACAAGCCAGTGTTGAGGAAATGATGCCTCTTCTTCAGGTCAGAGAAACAGCCAGCAGACTTGACACTCTTACACTGATCCATCACAATACGGAGGGTTTGC